>NC_045605.1:79142477-79442629 GCF_009762305.2 Zalophus californianus
TGGAAAAAATAGAATAAATAAAATAAAAATAAAAAAATAAAACAAAATAAAGTAAAATACATATACAATCATGTCTTTTAGATAGTTAAGGCCTAAATGTATATACATTTATGTATCTGTCCCACTTTCTACATGTCAATGAACACATAACTGTATGCATGTATAACACATACAAGCATCAACTTTAACACACAATTTTCAATTTTCCTGGATTTGTGAAAATATCAAAAGATACTTTGTGAATATGCCAAAATATATTTAATTTGGGTCTTTATTATAGTTGGTTATAATTTTTAAGAGTTTATATTCTTAAATAAGCATAGATTATTAGGTAGAAAGAAAAAAAAAACTAAAATACTAAATTGATTCACGAGTCTCAACATCATAACCTCTTGTTTCTTTCCACTGTCTTTCCAGATATTACCTGTGAGCTATCACCTGATTAAATCACACAGAAAAAAATGTTTACTTGAAAGTTAAGTGCATCAACTACTGGTTTCTGGTTTCAAATCATTTTAGTAAACTGAACTATGGTGACCTTTAAAAAATATATTTAATATATTTAATATCATGTTAACCCATAGAGACTGTGCTCTGTCTTTTTATTGTTAAATCTTGTTAAACCTTGAAGCATCATTCAAAACTAGAGATTTAATAAATGCTGGCTAGAAATTTATGAATGTTTTGGTTCTGTTTACTGCATTGTAAGCAGTAAATCACCTTTATAGATTGGCAAATATTGAGAAGGGAAATATTGCTATTTCTAACTTTTTAAAACATGGAGATGGAAAGACAAAAATGTCAAAGTAAAATGAAGATTTTTATTAAATTTAGCAGGAGAAAAGGAAGAATCAATTTTTATTTCATGCTACCTAATAAGGAAATTACCTTCCAGGTTTGATTTTTATTTTTAGAGTATGTTTAGCTATAGTTAAATTCTAGCTAACTAGGTTATTACTGGAGTTAACTATCCACCAATTATTTAAGAGAATTAACAAGCTGGCAAAATATAAATGTATTTCCATAATCAAGGTAAATTGAAGTGATGAAGGAAAATAAAATACCTAGTATACTAACACGTGAATTAGGAAAAATAGGAATATTAGCAACTATGCATACACAGAAAAAAAGATTCTCAAGAGGATATATACCTATACACCTTGTCATCAGGAGAACTGGAACTCAGGCTTTGCTCTTAACATGTCCCTTCCCCTTTTCTGACTTACTGCCCTTTCATCTGTATAGTGATATGGCAGATCTGCATGTTCCCCTCCTGTCCTAACATACTGTGTGTGGTATCACAGAAAGCTATTTGGTCTTTATCCCTGGTTCCTGGCACAGAACTCCTAAAACCCTTGGAATGTTTTGAGTGATTGGATGATAGGAGACTGTTCTAATGAGGAGGGCTCAGATATGTGGGGCCCTTAGCTTGAGGATGGGGGCTGCTTTCAAGAAAGATGAAGGTGTGATTAAAGAGTTGGAACTTTCAGCCCTATCCCCTGACTTCCAGAGAAAGGAAAGGAGTTAGGGACTGGAAGTTGCATTAATCACCAGTCACCAGTGACTCAATCAATCATGCCTATGAAATAAAACCTCCTTTTAAAGAAACAGTAATAACAGAGTTCAGAGAGCTTCTGAGTGGTGAACACATCAAGATGCTGGGAGAGTGGCACACCCTGAGAGGGAAAGAAGCTCCCTGCCTCCCCTGTATACCTTGTCCTATGCATCTCTTCCATATGACTATTCCTGACTTGTACCCTTCATAATAAACCAGTAAGTGTGTGTTTCATTGTGTTCTGTGAGTCCGAGGAAACTGTGGAACCCAGGGAAGGGGTTGTAGGACTTCAACTTGTAGTCAGCAGGGAAGAAGTGTGGGTGGCCTGGGTACTCCATTTGTAAGCAATATCTGAAGTGAGGTAACTTTTATGGGACTGAGCAATATCTGAAGTGAGGTAACTCTTATGAGACTGAGCAATATCTGAAGTGAGGTAACTCTTATGGGGTCTGACTCTAACTCGGGGTACTTAGTGTCAGAAGTGAACAAATTAAATTGTTGGACACTCAGTGTCAGAGAATAAGAGAATTGGAGCATTGAAGAACAGGTGGTTGGTGTCAAAAAACACCCAAACTATAAGTTTTATACTAAGGAAAATATTTTACATGTTTTTCGACTCTTCAGTCACAGACAGCAACTGCCCTCGGAATACCCAGGAGTCCCACCTCACTACCCCACTACCTATGTATTTTAGAATATACATGAAAAGGAAGGAGACATTGCATTTTAGGGGTTCTTTTCCTTTTTGAACCAGGTGTTTTACTGGAAGATTTCCATGAGGGAACTAATTTTAATCCCTTCAATAATACCAAGTTGTGTTTTATTATATTTTATTATGTAGGGAATTAAGCATGAGACCCAGAAAAATTGAGGAGATATATAATCAAGAATAATGGAGTTGTGATTTGGACTTGGATATGCCTAATGACAGTGCAATAAAGGACTATGTGTGGTAAGATAATGGAGTGTTCATCCCACCATTCTCTTTCTTGCCTCAGAAATTGTCCTAAGTTATAGAATATCAAAAAGCATTCCTTTATCTACAAACTCATTCACTCATAGTCATAAATGTCCTTACTTACTATATATCAATTGAAAAAGGGTTCTGATTTGATTAACCCAGGGTTAGAAACAAGGTCATTATCCACTTTAGATAAACAACAAAAACAGTATGGGCAGACCCTATACCATATTTCCAAGGAAAGTGTGTCAGTTTTAGCTTCAATGGCGAAGTCTAAATGTAGACTATAGTATGTGTGTTGTATTAGCCAGATAGGATACCAACCTGAATGGATTTACACTCCTTCATAACATTCTTTTATCACTTAAGCATTTCAACAGAGAGACATCTTAATTATGACCAAATTAAATTATACCATAGGGTAGTCAAATGGGTAGGGAGACCCCTGGCTCAAATATACTATTTATCAATTCTGGTACTAATGTCTAATGACTATGGCAATCATCTACCTTGGAAAACAACTGGGAAATTCAAAGGAATTAATAATTCAAGATTTATCTTCATTTTTCTTATGCCAGAATCCCTTTCTCTGTTTCTTTCCATGTAACTCACTCTTATTTACCTGATCCCTTGATAAATATTTTCCTGTAAATAGCACAGCTGATTAAGCTTTAAGGTCAACATCTATGTTATTTGTTTTATGTATTTTAAGGGAACTATAGCCTACCTGTTTTTTTTTTTTTAAATGCAATTTTGACAGAACTGCAATTTATTTTGTTTCTCAATTTTTCCTTTTCAAATGTTAGTTTTCCATACTTTTGCCTCTCCGCCCTTATTAGTCATTTTGAGCATAGTCAATAAGGCAACTCTGGATTAAGAGAATCATGGCAACCCTAAACAACTCTAGAGAGTTTTCTTCTTTGTTTCCCAGTCATCTATCAAATCTGGAGTCATCTTGTAATGATGTGCCAACTCATCTTAATAGATGCATTAGTGTTGTAAATAAAAATTCCTAATTAAACTGTTTTTTTAACTCTTATAACCAATTAGTAACTAAACACTAAATATATACTTTTATATTTAGTACTAAATTTTTTAAAAGTATAATGTACGTACAGAGGTCAGTTAAAAATGAATAAAGGCAAATAGTAAACACACTAAGAATATATTCACTGTTTATATTATCAAAGAAATGTGTATTAAAACAACCCCGAGTCAACAATATTAAAAAAATATATACTAGGGGCACCTACATGGCACAGCTAGTTAAGCATCCGAATCTTGGTTTTGGCTCAGGTGATGATCTCAGGGTCCTGAAACGGAGTACCATGTCAGGCTCTGCTCAGTCAGGAGTTGGCTTGAGATTCTCTCTCCCTCTCCCTTTGCCCCTCCCCCCGTGCTCTCTCCCTCTCTCTTCCTCTGTCCCTTCTGCTCGTGCTCTCTCTCTAAAATAAATAAATAAATCTTTTGAAAAAAATAATAAAAATAAAACAAAATAATAGCAATAGTTATATTTATAATGCCCCTTGCAAAAAGTTGCAATAAAATTGAAGAGTAGATATAGTACTACTGATATTGTAAAATTGTGTAAACTTTTCAAAAAAACAACAAAGTACTATATGGCAATAGTCATAAAAACATTTCCCATGCATTTTATTATATGCTTGTAACTCAAAAGAACTCAAAATAGTTAATGCATAGAGATGTTCATCAATGTATTATCTATTGTCAAAAGGGAAGACAAATGACTGGAAGCAACTGGAGTACACAATATTAGTGAAATGGTATACTACAACTTATTATTATATACAGTCATTAAATGTATAAGTATTATGAAGACTAACAGGACTAAAGGTACCATTTTGGAAAAATCATGTTTAAATGTTACAAAATAGCTCTTGCCGAGTCGCCCGTGCCTGCACTGCCTACTCCTCCTGGCCTCTCTTCACCCGGCCAAAGCCTGGGGGACCAGAGTGGGGACCATGTTCTGACACAGGCTGACGGCCTTCAATTACCTCAACTGCAAAGATGAAACAGAATTTAGAAACTTTATTGTTCGGCTTAAAGACCAGAAAATCAGACACTACAAGATTGAAGACAAAGGCAATTTAAGAAACATCCACAGCAGGGACAAGCCCAAGTTCTTTGAACAGTATCTCAGAGATGTGAACTGTCTGTTCAAGATTCAAGATCGACAAGAAGCAATTGACTGGCTTCTTGGTTTAGCGGTTAGACTTGAATATGGAAATAATGCTGAAAAATACAAGGACTTGGTACCTGATAATACAAAAAATGCTGACAATGCAGCTAAAAATGCAGAGCCATTGATCAATTCTGATGTAAATAATCTCGATTTTAAGGCTGTTGTAATGGCTTTGGCCAACCTTCTTCAGATTCAGCATCATGATTACCCAATAAAGCTTAAGGCAATTCACATTTTCGTACAGGAGCTCCTGACAAAGGATGCAGTTGCTAAAGCAAATCAAAGAGGGCTTGCTTGTTGCTTTAGACAAACATAGTCTTGGTTTTGACACAAGAGATGCAGTTCTTAACGAAGCTGCTCAAATTCTGTGGTTGCTGCCTATGGAAGAGCTCAGAGAACTACAGACAAAAATTCATGAAGCCATAGTAGCTATTCAGGCAATCACTGCTGATCCAAAGACAGACCACAGGCTGGGGAAAGTTGGAAGATGAATATTTTATGATTTCAGCTTCTCACCTACTTAGTACAACTGGGAACCATGTATGCTCTGGCATGTATTTGGAAATCAAATGTCACATTTTCGAGGGAAGGATCCTAGAAAATTGACTATGTTTCTAGAGATTTACTATCATTGCTTTCTCTTTAATAAAGTTCAGGAAAGTGGGAATAAGTAAAATGTGCAAAATAATAAAATATATACATATATACATAAAATAACATATACACATAAAATGATGTAATTATACAATGACTGCATCTATAGAAACTTACCATGAACCAGATGCTGTTCTGAGCCCTTTACATAGATTATCACAATTAATCCTTACAACATGTTATGGATGTCAATAATATTTTGTCCCTATTTATCAGATGCTAGCTATTATAGTTGTTAATGTCAAGATGTGAACTAAGCCAATTTCACTTTCACAGTTGTTGGGTTCTTTTGGGGAGAGATTGGTGACTGATTATGATTCTATTTCTCTGTCCTCACAGATTCACTACCATATGGTATGTTTTAACGAGATTTAAATTTCATCTTGAATTTTGTTACACATGGAGACACTTATCAATGAGAAGGTATACACACATATGCAAATGTGTACCACAGAAGTTCCACATCCTCTTCTGGTAAAACAGGTGAAGTCTCAGTTCTCTTTCTTACAGAACATTGAAATATCCTTTGAATAGTCCTTTTAGTTAGATGCAACAATATCATAATAGCAGGTTTGGCAAATTTTCTGGTCTCATCAGGGAAGATTTATCTCTAAGGTACAGGGACACAGGATCCAATCTGAGCCCAAAGCTAAGAGCTCCGCTCTAAGGATACAGGGACCTATTTGGATTTTTTGGCAAAGGTGTCTATAGAATCTTTATAAACAATCCACATATCTTGAATCCACATACCAGAAATTTCTCCACAGAAAATTACTTCTCATGTCATTTAGTAATTAAGGAACAGTCAAGTTAAGATCATATAGTCCAAATTTAAGACTTGTAGTATGTCATCCTGGAGAATGCATAACTGATTAAATAGCTTCAAATATTAAGTAACAGCCCTGAAGAACAGATTGGAACTAACATAGACATATATATTGCACAACTTATATACTAAAGTGTTTTTAAACCAACACTTTACAATTTGACTTACTAATTATTTTGATTTACAATTATTACTGTGCATATGAATGTACAAAATATAAACCATCTTAGGATGTTGTAGCAGGGAAGAGGGAGTGTACCTATAACACATAAAATAATAGAATAAATCATTTCCGCACAGTATATGGGACTTATAAATCCCTGCTAAAAGTCTTTTGTTACAACTCTAACTCTGGGGAACTTCGGATGAGACACTCCAGGCAGCAACTACAGGTACTTTTAGAGAAAACTGTCCTAAGTTTCAGCCTTACACAAAGCTGTACAATATCTCATATAAGCCAGAATAAGCAGAACAATACATATACCTGATGAACTATTACAGACAAAGAGATTGGGGCATCTTCACAATGAGTTGAGACTCTATTACAAAAAAAATAGCCACTTCAAAGCAAAGTGATATAAGAGCCAGATGATTAAAGGACAACTTAGAATTAGGACAAATTTTAGATGAAAGAATCTAGATGTTATCACTTCCTAGCTATTTGCCTTCGCTATATTCCATATGGGTTTCACCAATTGTCTTTTGAGGAAGCATCTTATACCAACTCCCTCATGAGGACCACATATAAAATACATGTTTGCATTGACTGTAGTTGTAAAATGTGATCAGTTATTCTCACAGTCCTTTAAGTGATTTTATTTTATTTTTTAATAATTCTTCTGTTGCTAGAGGAAGCATACTTTATGTAACTTCAGTTACTTATTTTTTTAAAGATTTATTTATTTGAGAGAGAGAGAGCAAGCATGAGCAGGAGGAGAGGCAGAGAGAGAGAGAGAGAGAGAGAGAATCTCCAGCAGACTTTATGCTGAGTGCAGAGCCTGACGCAAGGCTGGATTTCACGACCCAGAGATCATAACCTGAGATGAAATCAAGAGTCGGTTTCCCAACCAAATGAGCCACCTAGGCATCCATACAGTGATTTTAAATAGCGTTATGTTAAGCAATTTCTTCTGTGTTTGAAAGATATATATTTAAATTGACTCTCATTAAAGGCATCAACATTCTAGGGTCTCCAGAGAGGGACGGACAGGCAGTGTACTCCTTGAGTCCTGTTTTATCAACCTTTTTCCACTCGGCTCTTCCTATTACTACATGACTGAGCAAACAATAAGAAAAGTGGCACTGAACTGGCCAAAGAGCTGCATTTCAGACACCTGTGGGGCTTCTCAAAGTTGCACACATCCTCTCTTCTCCCCTCCCCCTTCTAGAGTTTCAGGCTCCTTGTCTCATTCCCAAGGGGTGGAGGCACAGATGAGATATTACAAAAATCTGAGTTATCTGTGTTAAGTACTGCAGATCAAATAAGTCTCCAAGCCCTACCCATCCCCACCGGCAGCCAGTGGTGCAAAGCAATGCCATGGTCTTGGATTACAGCCGGACCTCAGTGTCAGCGCCGCAGGGGGGCCATGGCTGGCATCCTTGGACTCGCCGGGCTCTAGGGCTTCATCTTCTACCTTCTTGCCTCCATCCTGCTCTCCCTGTTCTTAATTCTCAAAGTGGGAAGGAGATAGAACAAATATTTTTAATTATGAAGACCTTTCTTTACAGGAGGTCTCATCAGAGGCCTCTTCACCATCGTCCTGTTCTGGACATTATCTATGGCATGGTGCACATCTACTGAATGGGGGTAGGGGGGTGACTTTTTTTTAAAAACCTGATTGAGAGGACTGTTGCCAGAAATTAACATCATGTAAATTTAGTTTTTAAATTGTTGATTTCAGTGCTTGTTCTATAACATTATCATTTATATCTGAAGACAAAGAGCTTATAATACTCTTCAGATTAAATGAAATGTGAGACCAAAAAAAAAAAAAAAAAGAATAATTTAACTAATTTGTAGTTGGGTTATTTTTTTTTCCTTAAAACATTTTTTCCCATTTATGGAGACACGATAATAATGCTGTTAAAGTTATATTGCCCTATTCTAGTCCATAGAAAAGCTGTGGTTTCCAAGATTCTTGCACCATTTTATAAAGTTCATGGATGGCTTCCCACTTTATGTTAACTGCATGTTACCTACTGGCAACACAGTGTGGTGTCATGAGCAGAGGATTTCATGCTAAAGGCTGGGTTTGGAATCTTGCTTCTGCCACTTATTAGCTTGGAGGAGCTACTCGTTTTTTGTTTTTGTTTTTTGCCTTGGTTACCTCATTTGTAAACTGAGGATAGTGAGGCTTTCTAACTCATGAGGTTGTTCTTAGGATTAAATGAGAAAAATGCATGTAAACTGCTTGCTACAAGTAATTCCTAAGTATATCTAAAAATAAATAAAAAATAAGAACTTCAGAAAACAACTTATGCTATTGGCTCTGTACTTGGTGTTGTTGAAGTTACTCTTTCAGTTGGTGTGGTTGCAAAGCACATTTAAAACCATACCAAGGAGAATGGCCTTCATTAATAACATTTAGTAGAGAACATCTCTGCTGTCCTTGAATTCTAAGTATAGAAATAACATGAAATCAAGCTTGTAGAGTCTTCATATCTCATTAGCATTCCTTTTCTCAACACGGTTCTACAATTCATAAAGTGCTCTATGCAGCAAGTCCAGAAAATGTGAAGCATTGCCCATCTCCTATTTCAAATATAATTTGTATTTATGAATATATTTATTTTGGATTTACACTTCGTTTTCTCTAAACCAAATCATTTGAAGCCTCTTACAAAGCAGACATCATGCAAAATAGAACTACTAGGGACAAAAGTCTAAGAAAAAACATGGAAAGTGAGCCAGGACATCAGAGATGCTGCCAGACCCCTTCCCTGGGATAAGTGATGACTACAGTGTTCATCACGGAGAATCCACTTCACAGGTCCCTGGCAGTTAAAGAAAGTAATGGGAAAATTTAGTATATTGTTCTAATTTCCTAAAAATGAATATGATTTAACTAGGATCTTAATAGAAAAGTAGAAAATTGATCAGGTCAGGGTAGGAGTGGGAGTGATTGACCCCCAGTGAAATTCAATTTTCTCTCCCACACACTGTCTCATCTAAAATTCCAATTTCATAACTTCTTACCGTTGTTCAATGGCTTTGGTGATGAGGAATTATAGCAATTATCTACTTAGCATTTAATATGTATCAGAGACTTAGTGCTACTTCACATAGTTGTGTATACACCTCACAACACTAGCGTCACTATTCATCTTATAGTCACCATAAATTGTTACATATAATTTTTTGTTCTGACAGGTAGCAGGAAGATGTTTTGAGGAAAGGAAACTACTAATTCACACACAAACACATATGCACAAAACATCACAAGGAAAATGGTGGCTCTGAACTATGCTTAGATTGTGAAAGATGTTATCCATATGTCCTATATTATAGCAACTCTCTCTGAAAGGATAGAATCCTCACTTCACAAAGAAACTGAGGGTTAGAAAGACTGAAATGTGTCCAAGGTTATATAATTCGTCACTAACAAACCCAAAAGTAGAACCTAGGTCTATCTGATTCCAAAGTCATACTTTCTTTTCACTTTTTCTTACTAGAAATTCCAAATCTCTACAGAATTAATAAAATATTCATCACTTCCATAGCTATCAACAATCTTTTATTCTTCTTTTATTTATATCTTCACGTATTTCTCATTTTCCTAATCAACTCTTTTATAATCACAGTTCTATACTAACAAGAGGAATATAAGTGATTATCAGTCACTTATACAGTAGTGAGAACAAGGTTCATGATTATATTTAGTTTACCTGCAACACTTAATGAAGGACTGGAGACTTGAGAAATAATCAGCAGTGTTCCTAACTCTTTGTTGTTATACATGTAGCAGAGCATGTTCACCTATAGGGGACAGCTGTCTCAGCAAAGATATTATTATGAAGAAATTATATTCTCAGCAGAAATCAATGTGAAAATGCATGTTACATTTACTTATACAACATGGTTACATGTTCTCCTAATTTACATAGTAGGATTATTTCTACAGGACAGCTGATCAATATAATATCCACAACATTTTTTTAAAGATTTTATTTATTTATTTGAGAGAGAGAGAATGAGAGACAGAGAGCATGAGAGGGAAGAGGGTCAGAGGGAAAAGCAGACCCCCCCCCACTGAGCAGGGAGCCTGATGTGGGACTCGATCCCGGGACTCCAGCATCACGACCTGAGCCGAAGGCAGTCGCTTAACCAACTGAGCCACCCAGGCGCCCCACAACATTTTTAAAGGACAATTTTCTTAATACAAGGACATGCTGCTGGGCAAAATAACTTTGTTAGTAGCATGCAATGCTCAATATTTATTTTTATTTCATCTGCATTTTTATATCTTCATCTATAATTGCCTATTTTCATATTAAATCAACTTAATAGTGAAAAATTTAGGACTTCATTTGTCAGAATGTTTTGTAAGCACAAAGCATATATTTAAATACTAAGAATTATGCTTAATAAGTGTAATCTGACCTTGAAGATCTGAGTCCCATCACTTGTGATTTGGCTACAAATGTACAGTGCATAGAATTTCATGATCCACTGTCTTATGAATGTTTTTACATTGTGCAGAAACTCAGAATTCTAGAAATAATAACATTTCCCTAAAAATATGATCAATAATCTCATTGAAATAGCCATAGCTATATTAGCATATCATAGACACACTAGTATTTACTAAGCCTCTCTTATAATTCATTTAAACTTCACAAGAAATCTAGCAGTTCTCTGTTATTTATAAGCATCCCATTTCATTAATGAGGAAACTAAGACCAAAAAAGGCATAAGACTTATTCATGGTCATATACCTAGTTATTGTTAGAATCAGGAAACCAACTGAAGTCTTTCCAAAATTAGATCTTTTACCGTGTTGCCTTTCTTTATCTTTCATTCCTGGACCAATTATCAAACCACATATGTGAGATTATGAAATATACATAATACCTGTATGCTGTACCATCGATTTCCATTGCAAACACTCCAGGTCAGCCTCATCTTTACCTGAACTATACACGCGGCATTCTAAATGGTTCTCCTGTTTCCATTTCTTTCCCTTCAGACTGTTCTAAAAATGGCAATCCCTAAAGCGTAGCTCTAATGATGCCATTTTTCCTTTTCAAAAAATGTCTGTCTATTCATTGCCTTTTCCTTTTTTAAAGACTGTATTTATTTATTTGAGAGAGAGAGAGCACAAGCAGGGAGTAGGAGCAGAGGGAGAGGGAGAAGCAGGCTCCCTGCTGAGCAAGGAGCCCAATGTGGGGCTTGATCCCAGTACCCTGGGATCATGGCCAGAGCTGAAGGCAGACACTTAACTGACTGAGCCACCCAGCACCCCTATTCATTGCCTTTTCACTTGTCAGTGTCAGGGGTGAATGTTACCAACTGAAAAGCCTCAAAAAATTCTTAATCAAGAAGTGGAATTTTTAACTAACATCCCTGTAAAAACTCTTCCATATCATGACATTAAAAACTTTTAAAATGTTCTATATAAAATTTCCTCCACATACCAAACTATCCACAGTTTTGATTATCTACTGTCAACCTTAAAAATAAAATAGTCACTTACTTAACCAACAAAAATGAGTTTCTTCAGGAATAGGAGAGGAATTGCAACATGGGACATGTAAACTATGGAAAACCATAGCCAAGTCTGAAGAACAAACGAGAAGGATTTGCTTTTATAGAGGAAAAGGAGGGTACTGGGAGGGGCTATTCGGAATGAAGTTTCACTGGAGGCAAATGAGAATTTGGGTTGTGGTGGCTTTTCATTGGCTGAGTTGTGGCAGTTTTTCATTGGTTGGGTTGTTACTGGGCAAAGAGAAAATCGTCCTTCCTGCTGGGTTATGTAAAGTAAGCTGCTTCCTACCGGGGTATGTAAAGTAAGCTGCAACAAGTAGCTTCTGAGTGAGAACCCTCCCTTCATTGCTTTCCAACTCCATTTAGAATTAGGTTTCCTTTATTCATTTTCACATTCTTTTTCTTTTTCTTTTTTCTTTTCTTCTCTCTGAGTTCTACTGGGAAACACTCAAAAGAGGCTTACAGGCATCTGACACTACCCACCCAGCTAAATGCATTGATATTTTTACTTGTCTTTTCTCTTTCTCCATTTTCTTATTGTAGAACTGTCCTCAGAGAAAGGGCACCATTGTATTTGGGGTATTTGATATTCCGGGGAATTTGAAAAGTACAAATCTTTGCCAAAAGCTAGGTATGCCTTTTCAAGCCTGAATATAGGCAATTACAAAGGCTTTACCTGGAAAGCATCATGTGAGAAAGCGTCCCTGCCCACACCAGATTTGGTGCATAGTCAAAGCTATTGGGGAGTCTTTAAGGGGAGCTGTAGTCAAGGCCTGAGGCCCTTCTGGCTGATTATACGCTTTTTCACATTTGCACTCCTAGCCCAGGGGCCTTCTATATAGAACTCTGTCCTTATCACTCCTTTTCACTCTGTCCTTCCACCAAAGTCTTCTCTCCCTATAGCACTTATCCACTTTGATTCTTTCCAGGTTTATACTACCTCATGAACACTAGTGTAATATAGACTACATCATCATCTCCCAGTAGACACACCTGCATACACAGAGCATGGGGAGGATTAAACACAATTTAAGTGTGTGAAACTGACAGATTAGGAGACACTTTATTAGATCATACCATGCCATAAAAATCATGACATTTTATTTGTTCTCTGAAAATATAAACTTCTCAAATCGTTTTTCAACCTACATAATCTATAACAAAATAAGTAGTTGCAATCCTATTACCATAAATTTTCTACAGAGTTTAAAATCTCTGAATATATCACCTGTATTGGACAATATACCAAACTACTGAAGGAAAGAACCAGCGCTCGGTGACATGTGTAATTGCTAAGACTATATCAGACCACTGAACCAAAAGATTCCTCAAAGATTTAGTATTTAGAATGACAATGTACCAACCCACTGAGCCATTTCTACAGTGACATAGGCGGTATATCAAAACTGAAACCCACCCATTCTTACTGGCAATGTAATAGAAGCAAGAATCAGATGAGAGATCTCTTCTGTCTTCTTGCAGCTGCTTATGCTCTGCTTTATTACTTGTTAAAAGCCAGAAGCATCTTTGAGAACAATCAGATGTTCATCTCCTCTACAAGAAACCTAATGACTGTTGTGTCAGTCTGTTCAGATTTCTCCCCATTTGACATGCTGATAAATGATAGCTGAAAGACTGACCAAGAAACACAAACTCTATACATATATGGAAAAGAAACATAATGAAAAAAAAGTTCTGTGCTGAGGGCAGACCGAACAATAATGAGCATTCTTCTGAATGCACATATTTTGCCTGACAAGTCTAGCCCCCATGTAAATCTGAAGTCTAAAAGGTCTGTCTTAGATTTGTTCCCAAGCTTATAACTCATCTTCTCTGTCAATGGAAGACATTGACCTGTTATTTTCTACACACATTTCATGTTCTTTTTATTGACAGAAGATATTTTACCTGCTTCATTCTCAACCAATGCTTTCTCTAAACACTATGCCCTTCAAAAACGTTGCTCTATTGATTTAAGCAATGTATTAATTTTGATAGTTCACTTGACTTATTCCTTCGTCATAACTGCATTATAGGTTTGTTTATACATTTAGCAAACAGGGATTAGGAAGAAAAGAACCAGGCTAGTTCTCTCTTAAAGATCTACTAACACACAGCACCTTATCACTGTGCTTTCATCACCTGGAAATGACTTGCTTTGTTAGTTATTTTTTAGAGTACTTACTACTTGATGAATGCTGCTTTTTCACTGGGATACAGCAGTGAACAAAGGAGACATAATTTCTTTCCTTATGATCATTATGGTATATATGGGACTATAGAAATTAGACATTTTAAAAGTTACAACTTGAATAAGTTATCTGAAGACATTGAAGGAACATCAAGATTATATCATAAATTTCTATTCCAGCATATGGGGTCAAGGGGTCTTCTAGGAGGAAGTGAAATTTCAGTAATATATGAGATGTAAATTAGCTGGGGAAGAACGGTCCAGGTAGAAAATCAGCATGTGTTAAGATGCTGTGGTGGGAAGAAGCTTGACAAAACTGAGAAACAGAAAAAAACACGTCATTAGATCACAGAGTGGGAAGTCAGGGCAGGCAGGGGCCTATAAAACAATGTGAAAGATTTTGACCTTTAGAAGAAAAGCCATGGGGAACTACTGAGAACCTCCAAATAAAGAATCTGTGGTGTGAAAATTGCACTGAAGGAGGATAATACTGAGGACAGGAAATACCAGAAGAGGCTTTTATCAGAAACATAGAAGAGTTGATAGGGATTCAGACTGAGGTAACAGCAGTGGGAATGGAGAGAAACAAACACATTCAAGACATATTTAGAACCAAAATTTATGGGATATGATAATTGATTAGATATGGGGATGAGAAAGAAGATACCAAAGGAAACTTGAAGGTTTCTTAGCTTGAATAATTATTGCTGCTAAAAACAATAATTTTTAGCTGTGTAAAAAAAAAAATGGATTACGAAATCATATTCAAGAAACAAAGACCTTATTCAGTGTCAAGTTTTACTGTAATTAAAGGATAAAAGCCACAATTAAAACAGGGAGAAAGTCAGGTTTTCTAATGTTATCCAGACTTTTTGTTTGTGTTTAGACGCACATTGTACATATTGAATGTAAGCAGTCTTCAATAAACGTATATTATCAACAAAAGAAAGCAATGGCTCATAAATTCACAGATTCCAGATTTATTTACCATAAGAAATCCTAGACAGATCAAGTTAATCACGTTGGAAGCATTCCATAATGAAGGATTCTCATGGTAGTAAGTACCACGAGTGTTTTGTCAGATCCATTATTCACTTGTTTACAAGATCTGATCAGGTTACTTTTCTTTCCTGGGCTTCACACAGCAATAGTAGAGAATGGATTGTAGTCCTTTTGTTATCCCTTTCCTTCCCACTATGCATAGAAATTTATACAAAGTATCTATTTTACTTCACAACCAATACATACTAGAAAAAAATAACCACAAAAAAATAACCACGTTTTCTTTAAAAATTCTAGAGAATTTTATACTTTAAAAAATGAATTAGAAATATTGTCTTTAATGCTAACAATAACCCTATGCAGTAGGTAGTATTATTTTAAGGACAAGAGCACTGATATCTTAAAAAGTTACATAATTTACTAAGGACAGTTCTGATTCCAATTTCTATATTCTTTTCTCTATACCATAGTGCCTCCTCAATTCTTTTTATTTATTTATTTTTATTTTTTTAAAAAGAGATTTTATTTATTTGAGAGAGCAAGTGAGAGAGAGAGCACAAGTGGGCAGGAACGGGGGGAGGAGCAGAGGGAGAGGGAGAAGCAGACTCCCCTGGGATCATGACCTAAGCCGAAGACAGGTGCTTAAACCGACCAAGCCACCCAGGTGCTCCCTCAATACTTTTTAGATGTTAACTTTAAACAAGAACTAAATGCAAATATAAAATTGTATACTTTCCTCAAGTTTGAGATGGATATACATGAAAGAAAAATAAATGCTTGAATGCATGATTTAATTTTATTTTAATGGCCATTTCAAGAATCAAGAATCTGCCATTTACTTGTATACCAAAAGGAGTATTTTTCAACTTGGAATGGAAAGGCTATGAATTAGGAATATACTAACTGGATTATTGAAAAGGACATGTAAATAGTCAAAAGCAGCGGCCATCTTATTCTAATGTATCAAGAACTGCATTAAGTAGCAACTGGGGATACCTGGCTGGCTCAGTAGAGCATGTGACTCTTGATCTTAGGGTTGTGGGTTCAAACTTCACACTGGGTATAGAGTTTACTTAAAAAAGAAAAAAAATTAACTACAATAGAGTGTTTCATGCTAATAGTGTACATTGTAAAACTACATGCAAAAAACCTATGTGCCACATATCATTTGAAATTCCCTACTGAGAAGGAAATTTTAAGAATAAATAATCTCTATATACCAGCTAATATATCCCCAAACCACATGGTTTTACAAACCTTCTGGACTAATATACTCAATTACAAATTTATAGGGACAAAAGTGATTTACGGATTATTAATAAACTTCTCTAAATCATAGAATCTGTGTTGAGATCTGTACCAAGAGTTTGGAAGATTCATATGATGCTTAAATCAGCCATGCAAATGCTTCCTAGAAACACCTTCAAACAACACGAGATTTCATCGATCCCCAATATCCTTAGTAATGGAAGTCTTCATTGGATCTAAACGGAAAGCGCCTAAGGGGAAAAATTCCTGCCTTCATGGAAGGAAGGAAAACCATGTTTCTTTCCTACCCTATATATCTACAGACTAACCCTCTACTACTGACCTCCCCCCACCATACTAACAGATACAAAAATATATACACATCTTCCTCCCAATTATCCTTGTGGTCTACTTTCACACTATATGCAAGAACCATTGGTAAAGCCAGTACTTCTGTCTGTTTAGTTTACTTGAGGTTGTTCAACTGTAATCAGGTGATAATTTTGGCAACCATCACTCTCATTTCCTTATCACCCAAGATTCTAGATTTTTCATAAGCGTAAGCATAGAAAATAAGAAGAAAATATCATTTTCCATTGACATTTTCACTCCTCCTAAGTACAATTCATAGAACAAATTTAAATGGTTATAATTATTAATAATATTCACAATATTTAAGTAAGAAACAAAAACAAGCTTAAGCTAGAAAACAGCACTAGAACTCAAAACTTCTCACTAGACTTTGAGATAATTTTTCTTTTGATGTGAGGAATTCCCTAAGAATGATAGAAATATAGTTTGATTGTGATTCATCCAATAATATTAACCTCTACTTAGTCTAATACCAAGGTTTCTCCTCTCTCTCTCTCTCCCTGTCTCGAATTTTGGAAAACACTTAATAAAAATTTACTACAGGAAAGGCTAGCATCTGACTAGGGATATAGAAAGCTGAAAGGAGAGTCATTTCTACCCTTATAATAAAAAAAGAGGGGCACTAACTTCAAATGTAAGATTTTTATAATATGACTAAGGTCTGAGGATCTTATGTATAACATGATGACTATAGTTTCTAACACTGTGTTGTATAATTGAAATTTTCTAGGAAGATAGAACTTAAATGTTCACACACACACACACACACACACACACACACACACACACAAAGGTAAATATGTGAGGTAATGGCTGTGTTAATTAATTCAGTGAGGGAGAATCCTTTCACAATGTATATCAAATTATCACATACATTTTAAACATCTTCCAATTTTTCTGATTATATCCAAATATAGCTGAAAAAATGCAAGACTTTTAAAAAGCCCTTTAAGTAGCTGAGGTTACAGAGCAAACAACTGGCTCAAAATACAAGGAGAGATGGTGTCTCCAGGGACAGAGTAAACATAGGCAAGTATGACCTAGGATAGACAGTAGGCAGCTAGAACTAGGGTTCAAATAGAATAGCTAACAAATTGTGAAAGTCAAGTATGGATGGCAGGATCACTGAAAGCCCAGGGTGTTGCAGACATTAGGGGGATTTCTACCCTCTTTTAGAAGAACTCTACTTCTGGAAAAATGGTAAAATTAAGTACGAAGGAAACAACTGCACCCAGGGTATAGGCAGAAGATACTAGAAGGCCACAGCTGCAAGGCCAGGAACAGGGTTCATGACTAAGACCAAGCCCAAATCACTCCCCTCCACACTACCTACTACCAGCTTAAGGACTTTAACAAGTCATAGCAGATTACTGAAGTAAGAGGGAGAGGAAAGGAGCAAGAACATCTGAAAATAATGTGTCTGACGCATAAGAGAAAGGTAAGATCTAAAATTTAGAAGCAAAGAAACACTGGTCTGGTAAACCACAGTGATTTAGTTTAATGCCATCTTCACTTAATCTAACTCCACCAAAATAAAATAATCAATAGTCATTAAAACAAATAAATGTGTTTTTCTTATTAAGCAAACAAACAAAATTAATACGCACACCTTTGGCTAGAATATCATAAAAACTTTTTCTCTCTTCCAATGCTTGTGTGAAAATAAACTCATACACAAACTTTGGAAACTGGCTTTAAAAGAGAGATAAAAGTTTATAAATATGTTTATGATCTAGTAATTTTACTTTGAGGTATTTTCTCTTTAAAGTAAATAATCTTCGATAAAAAACTTGCACTCAAAGGTGTTTATTACAGTGATTTGTATAACAGGAAAATAAGTAGAAAATAAGTCAATGGTGGGACAAAAATAGTATGGTTAATTAATAATGATATAATAGTCTGATGATATATTTTATAATCATAAATATAATGTCTATAAACATCATTTAGGAATGTAGAAGTGTTTATTCTAAAACAGTACAATATAAAAATGTATGGCAAATATTGTTGTAATTATGGGAAACATATAGTACACATAAAAATGAAAATAAATATACCAAACTGTTAATATAGCTGTCTCTAGGTGGTGGGATTGCAGATGGTATTTCTAGACACAAAACCATACTGCTTTCCATTTTTTTGTGGTGATTCCTGGGATTAGCAGACATCGTTATGATTATTAGTTCATAATTGTGTATCCTTTAAGTACTGGCCCCCAGGTTTCTGCACACCTGGGGAGGATGAACAGGGGTGTGAATGCCATAGGAGATGAGCAGAGCTGTGCTTAGCAAGCACTCATTAAAGAACACAGACAATGTCTGCTTAACTTTTGCTTTTTTATCACTTACTACAGACCAAAAACCCCTGAAAATAAATCTGAATGCGTGTTTGCTAGGATAATTGAGAAATAGATAAAGAGAGAAAGGCTAAGAGAAAATTCATCAATTATTAATGATATAATGATGGATATATCTGGGTGGTAGAGTAAGGTAGAGTGGTATTTTTACTCCTATTTGTACTTTTCAGTATTTTCTAAATCTACAACAATTAACATGAACTCTTATTATAATCACAAATTCAATAAAGAGTTTAATAACATTAATCATATGTATCAGTTTGTTAGGCCTACCATAACCAAGTACCACAGATCAGGTGGTGTAAACAAAAGATATTTAGTTCCTCACAGTTCTAGAGTCTGGACATGTGAGATCAAGGCAGGTTTGTTTCTTCTGAGGCCTCTCTCCTTGGTTCTGTCTTTGCATGGTCTTTCTTCTGTGCTTATCTGTGTCCCAATCCCCTCTTCTTATAAGAACACCAGTCATATTGGACTAGAGGCCACCCTAATAATCTAGTTTAAACTTTATTACCTCTTTAAAGATCCTATCTCTATATACAGTCACATTCTGAAGTACATTCTCTATATACAGTCACATTCTGAAGTACTGGGAGTTAGGACTTCAATATAAGAATTTTGAGGATCCAGGATTGTCCTACACCCAGCCCATAACACCCTTATAGTTATTTGTTCTTAAGTTAGTAGACCTCATATCATCTTGTACTACCCTCTCTTCCACCCCTTCTCCTCACTGAACAGAGGAGGAAACTAGAATACTTACCTGGGTTAACTGTTTAAGAACACCTAAACTAAACGCCTAAGTTTAGGGTTAGGGTTAGGGTTAGTCAGTATCTAATAATAATCTGAATGATTTTATCTGACTCCAAAGACTCTGCCATTTGCATTCTGAAAAGTGCCTACCTTTGCAGCATCCACATTCCTTAGAAAAGAGCTAGCACAAAGTGGGGTAGGTGTGAGGGAGGAATATGAGCACTAGCCTCGGACAAACCTGTGTTTACATTTCAGGCCTACCACTTACTTGTGGTATGACCTTAGAAAAATGACTTAATCGCTTTGGATTTCATTTTTATCATGAGTAAAAATCAGGATAACAATATGTAATATTTATCATTGTTTTAAGTGGTATAGGCAAAGATGTTTAAAGTTTTAGACATTTGAAAGCACTGTAGTTCAGTACCTCTCTCTCTCTTTTTCTTGCTTTCCTCCCTTTCCTTCTTTCTTCCTTTTTGGTTTGATATCTCGACTGAATTTGAAATAATACAATACATACCTACATATCTCTCCATCTAAATCTTCCCCTTTCTAATGGGAGCATGGGTGATCTATCACTTTCCCAAAATATGTGGTCAGGGTTAAAGCAACTGTTTATCTTTACAGAGCTGCCCTATAGGGCAATGCACTGGTTCTTACATTTCCTAACTATAAGTTTTCAAATGGAACAATGCCTGGAGATAGGATCCTCCTACAACCTATGTCAAATTGAATCCCAAGTTATTTTCTTAAAGAAAGGAAATTTTCAGATCTCACTTTTCTCCTTTCATATAAGATGAACAATATAAATTTGACTTTGTTAAGTATAGGTATAAGTGTAATGAGGTGTATAGGTTGACTGGTTATACAAAGGAACTACTTTTCTGTATTTAAAAAAATAAAAGAATAATACTTGAGCTTGAGAATTGTGCAAAAAAGAAAAATCAGAGAGAAAGCTCAGTTCTTCAAACCATTTCTATCATCTTAATTATTTAAAAATTCAACTTCTTTAGCAAACTACCTGTATCTGGAAATTCAAGTAATGAAGTATGCAGTTTGATTAGAAAAATCATGCACAAATACACCTATTTCAATATGCAGCTTGTCCATTCAGTTATACAGGAAACCTAGGGAAGGGCACTCCTGGGTCTGTAAGTTATGAAATGGAATGAGCCAAGAATGTATCTTTATTACAATGATTACACTCCTGCTCTGCAACAAACATATCTCCAACCAACACCACCAGAAGAATCAGTTTATTTCTGTTCTTTTTGACAATGAACTGCCATCTGCCAATTGTGATAATATAACACCACACTCACAAGGAAAGTACAAAATTATATATTACAAACCCTGTTAATTATTTACCTCTTCGCATGAAAACACTACAAAATAGCCTGTGGTGGGGGAAATGGAGGTGTCATTATTTCTTGTCTCCAGTAATCAGCAGAACTCCTTTGTGGTGGGAGCAAACAGGCTTTGGAGCCATGTAATGGAATGTGAATCACAATGTCTCTGGTTGTGATAATGTAGTAAGTTAATGCACGTAGAATTTCCTGGACTGTGCTATCTTAAGGAAGAGTGAAATTAAGCAGTAATAACAAATATCTGAATTGCCAACATAAAATTTTGACATGAACACAAATAAACCAATAAACAGAACAAAGAATATTTCAACACTATTTCATAGAACAAAGGACATTTTAACATCCAAAATATTGAAAGAGTGATCAGTTCTTTCAAAATAGGTGATCATTCTTTGAACTGAAGTTGGGGGTGGGGAGAGAAAAGAAGACTGATTCATGGAAATGTCACTAACACATAATTATTTCATTTTCCATGTCCTTTTTTTCTACATCTCTGGACTACTGAAAACTTCATCATATTTATCTGCAGATCAGTGCTTATAAAGCACAGATAAAACTGATTTGTTTTTTGTTCTTCATTTGTAAAGTAAGAATACTGCCAATTATTCTCTAAATATTGACTCAAATATAACATGAGATAATGGATGTAACCACACTGGGGAAATATATAGTAAATGCTAAACAAATTTGAATTAATCTCTTGATCCCCTTCTTGATTTAATACAGTTAAGGAAAAGAGCAAAGTGCCCATTCCAGGATAGGATTCATTTATCACTTATTAGCTGTATGAACTCGAGAAAATAAGTGTATGAGTCTATAATAGGCTAAATGATGGCCCCTGAAGATATCAGACCCTAATCCTTGGAACTTTTAAATGTTATTTTTTTATGGAAAAATGGTGTTTGCAGATGTGATTAAGTTAAGGATTTTGAGATGTAGAGATTAACCTGGATTCTCCAGGTGGGTCCTAAACATAATCATAGATTCTATAAGACAGAGGCAAAAGAAATTTGATAAACAAAGAAAAGGCAGTGAGAAGATGAACAGAGATTTAAAGATGTTGGCCTTGAAGAACAGAGGGATGAGAGCACAAGTCAAAGTATGGAGAAAGCCACCAGAAACTGACAAAAGCAAGGAAGAGATTTGTCTCTAGAGCCTCTAAAAGAAGGGCAGCCCTGCCATACCTTGATTTTGGTCCAGTTACGTTGTTTTGGGACTTCTGGCCTCCAGTATCATGAGAGGATAATTTCTGTTGTTTTAAGCCACCAAGTTTGTAGTAATCTGTAATTTGTTATAGCAACCACAGGAAAGTAATACAGATTTCTTAAGATGACTGGGTAAGCTGATCTGATATTTGTGTCTTATGGAGAGGAGACGGGAGTGGAAGAATAATAAAGCTTCCTCAAGGTAAACTACCCATGAAGGAGGGATAGTTTTCATTATGATTCATGTACATCTTTCTTCAACACAAACAACTCATTAATAAATGACAAGGCTAGACACAGACCTTTCCCCTTTCATCTGAACCTTTCATCTGAACCTGCCAGACAGACCCTTCCCCTTTCACCCCTAATTTTTTATTCTTTGTCCTCATAAGCAATTAACTAAAGTGAGAACTCTGTCCCCCTGAAACTACTAAGGCAGAGATAAATATTTCCTATTTAGTAAACTGAATGAGACATCCTCTAAGCATAAAACAATCACACGATTCACTCCTCCTGCAACTTGTTTACCTGTCCCTATAAAGTTTAAGGCAAACACCCTGCTGAGACACTCCCACCTTGGTTTGGCACACACATCCTACTGATGTCTGTGCCTGAGTAAAATCAATTCAATGACCTGGTATATTTTGACTTTAACAGAAATTATTTATCAAAATAAAATGTGTAATTACTAGGGCCTAGATCAAAGGGCCCTGTGACTGAATTAACAGCTTTTAAAGATAAAGTAGATGGAGTAGCTTAACAGTTATTCTTGGCACCTCTTAAAGTTGGATCACTGCCCTGCCTGTTACCCTAACCCCATTATTGGTATTCATAACTTCATTCTACATTGCAAGAGAGACCAATTAGAATTACTATGACCTTTTCCTAGTACATTCTAAAAACTCAGTGTAAATAAGTCAAATGCATAATTGGACAACCAGAAATTCTAACAGCAAGAACTATCTGTGACACATTAAGAAACAAAGCAGAGTAAAATAAAACTTCTCACATTTCTCTGCTTATTTACTTGAGAGATGAAAGGGGTCAGCAGGTAAAAACAACTACAATTTATTTCAGAGGGAAAAACTGGAATTAAGTACCACATTGCTTAGAGTACTTCTGCATATTCAGCCAGTGTTTTAACAATACCACCTTTTATGCATGTATTAAAAATTACTGTCTCAATATATGTAACTATTAAGAAAATGTCAGAAATAGAAAGAAGTTATAAGAAAATAAGATGCTAAATCATGGCAATGACTTTGAGCCAGTTGAGCAGTATTAAGAGTGTTAAACTGGAGAGTGGCAGTTCAAATAAAGACTCTCCACTGAGTGTTCAGGTGATTCCAGGAAAGTCACACTCTTCTGAACTTTAATTTACTCATTTGCACAGTGAAAGAGTTCTATTTGTTTAAATCTCTGATCTCTCTAGGTTGAAATGATGCAATTTTATTCAATAAATTTTGAATGTCTGTTAGAGCAAGGACATTTATTGGTAGGTACTGAAAAGAATAAACAGATTCTTATAGCCAATATTCTCAAATTTCTTTAATCTACTTCATGTAGAGGAACCTCATACAGGTAGGTGGGTAAATAAACCCTTATATAAGTAAATAAGGTAGATGATAGTATCAGCTATACTACTTGAATAAACCAAGTACCATGAAGGCAGAAAGGAAGAAGCCAATATGCATCTTGTTTGAGGGAGTCAAAGAAAAATGGATCAGATTAATTCATACATTTGCACTTTTCATAATAACTTTAAATGTTGCCTATTTTTCCTTCAATTTTCTTCCTCCAAATGAATATGGCTACTATTTTTAAGATATCCATAAGATTTCTTATATCAGAGATGCAATCACATGACTTTATGCTTTATAGGAGGGCAGATGTGAGGATTGGTACTTGATGGGAAAAGCAGCCTCTTGGTCCAGAGACCTCAGGAACTATCTAACATGTCTAACATCTGGAGGCTCGTTAGACTACCCTTCTTGAAAAATTACCACAGGAGTAAAGATACTGTATATGAAGCTAATCTTTCCAGATGGCTTGATGCATTGATGCATCTTAGCCAGAATGACAATGATGTGTGGTCACTGTGACTGATACAGCAGGAAATGAATGGCTTAGGGATTTTATTTTTAAATCAAATATCTGCCAACAATTCACCTGAGCCTAAAATACCGCACAATAAACATGATGTAATACCAAGTGAAGATTTCACAAATTATTGCCAAATTCAATTTTAATTTGAAAAAGCTGGCAAAAGTTTCTCTCCTCTACGCTAGGACTTATTTTCTACTCATTGTCTCCTCTCTTTGTCCTTATACAGTGCCATGCTGTAAAATAAACTACCCTGTTAAAAAAATATGTAAGCAGGTATAACATAGGAAACCGAGCATGAGATCCCAGTGCCAATTTAAAGTCACTGTTACTTTTCATTTCCTCAGCATGTATGAAATGTGTGTGTGTGTGTGTGTATATACAAATGCTTTTTGCCTCTGAGAATTGGAAACACTGCAAAACTTATTTAAATCAAACATTAAAGCTCAATCTGTAAGGTAAAAAGGGCTGCAAATTATCTTTAATTCTCACTACACTATTAAATAATATGAGGCACATTTATGAGCTGGAGAAAAACGAGTTGTAGCAGGTACATCCTTTTCTTTTCCTATGTCATTTCAGTGTTACCATTTAAGCAGTATTGCTGAGACTCTATCCATTTTAGAGTATCCTGAACATATCCCAAACTGAAAACTTTACATTCCTTTAAGCTCTTGTTGATCTATTTCATGTTTTCTCTATTAAAGAAAAACCACATGTAACCTCATTTTCTAAATGTCCCTGCCAGGCTTCCAAAAGTTACATGCAGTATGTGAAACCTGTAAATATATCTAAGACTGAGCGTGTCTCTAATACCAACTTAGGAACATTTACCATGGCTCAGGTAACTTAAATATTAAGATTAATAAGTAAGTGTTTTCTGAAATGATGCTAATAACTAATAACCATAATGTTTTGAAAGAAGGCAACACACTTGATAGTATTTATCACTAATCAAAGTATTCTAGGTAAATTTAGGCAAAACAAGAAGCAAAATTAGGCAAAACAAGAAGCAAAATTTAAGCAAAAAAGTTACCAAAACTTCAAATAATTTTTCTACCTTCTTCCTATGGGCTAGGAAGACAGCAGGATTAGCTTCTTTCTCTTGGAAATTCATAAAATGTAATAACAGGGTCCCCCCGAATCAAGATTACTCATATTCTGTGCTGCTTAGCTTGGTGCTATCATGATCCTCATGCAGTAGACAAAGGTTTTTTTAAGTGGGACTCAGCCTCAATAAATACTTCTTTGTGGGCCAGCACAGTTCAAGGCATATGCAATTGGAAAGTGTGTCCTGTGTGTACCCCTACTATTCACCCTCCAAACAACTTTCAGGGTATCTCCTTGAAACATAAATCTTATACTGTTCATCTGCTTAAAACCCTTCAAAGCCTCTTTTCCATCCTACTTATTGTCAAAACAGGTGGTATATTTAATGTGTGTCTTAAAATATAAATAAATTTAGTATATCCACATCCAGATGTTTCATTTTAAGATAAATATATTCAAGTAAAATGAGACTATAGTTTAAATATTGCATAAATAATAGTTTGGACAGTATAAAGACTTGACAAAAATTGTGATAGTGGGATATACCTTACTAAAATTGAAAAACATTGGTCTAGAATAAAATCCAAACTCCCTAGTGGAAAGCAAGGTATTCCATTCATTTCTCTATGTTTCTGGCCTTATATTTTAGGACTCCATTCCCTGTCCTCTGCAACCTACAACCTTAACATACCTCTAGGAGTTCCCTGGGCCTCCAGACCGTTTCATTTCTTTCTGATTTTTTCTAGGGTTTCTGCCCAAGCTGTGCCCTTCCTCTGGAATGCTATCTTCTTGTTTGGAGGCTTCTCTCTTTCTCTCGGGAGTGCACTTACACTAAAATATATTCTCCAAACGATTTCTCATAATACTTGGTTTAAGAATTAATTTCACTAGGATGACTTTCCTAGTCCCTCCTCCAATTATCTTCATCCTATAAGTTTGGCCAATTCTCCTGTGCCCCCACATTACTTTGATCATTCTTGTCATAGCATTTGCTATTACCTACTCTGTTAACTCTTTTTATATTAATGTCCTCTATTTTTTTAAAAGATTTTATTTATTTATTTATTTATTTATTTATTTATTTATTTGACAGAGAGAGAGAGAGAGAGAGAGAGAGCATAAATAGGCAGAGCGGCAGGCAGAGGGAGAGGAAGAAGCAGGCTCTTCACTGAGCAGAGAGCCCAATGTGGGGCTCAATCCCATCATGACCCGAGCCAAAGGCAGATGCTTAACCAACTGAGCCACCCAGGCATGCCTATTCATCTCCTCTATTACACTGTATCCAAAGAACTCAGCCCCATTAATGATACAAAACTCCAAACAATTACGTTGAACAAATGAATGTGTCCACTGCTAATTAGTAACTCATGAAATGCTTCTATTCCCAAAATAATAAGAACATCCTTGGGCTTTTATCATTCTGATATTGTCTTACAAGAAACTTGTTTTTGACAGTTCATTTCCAATGCATAAAATGGTATTATTATGTCAGCTATTTCTGTTAATAATTTAACATATGTCCACATATTCTGAAATATTCTTCTCTTTAAAAGGTGTACTTTTAAATTCCCTACTCTTGAATTTGTACTGGACTCTCTTCTAGTAAATAGAATATGGCAGAACAAAAGGCATATTCCTCCCAATATTAGGTTATAAAAACTATGAATTCTATCTTGGGTGTATTCTTCTTCCTTGGATCTCATACTCTAGGAAACACCATGCCATCAGAACCACGTGCCAAGGAAATTAAATCCCCTGCCAACAGCCATAATGTGAGTCTGGAAGTGTATTCTCCAAACTCAGTCAAGCTTAAAATGATTGCACACTAGCTGACACCTTGATCGCAGCTTCGGGAAAATTTCAGAGCCAGATCCATGCAAATAAGCTGCAGCTGTTCCCAGATTCCTACCCCCACCACAAGGCTATAAAAGGCTATAAATAATAAGTACTTTTTATTTTCAGCTTCCATTTTTAAAGAAAATTGTTATGTATAAATAGATCACATCAAGCAGTTGACCTTGGGCACATTGCTCAATCTCTTTGAGGATATGTTTCCTTGCATCTAACATTAAAACTATTTTAAAGTTTCTCATCACATAAACAGACCTATGTGACTTGAGCAGCAAAATGCCCAGTAATATGAAGACAGGCAATAAATGCTACATATTTTTCCCATGACCTAAATGCCTTGTGGCTTTTCTTTCTAAATATGGTTATTCCGAATTAAAGACCAATATGCATATAATCTATGCGAAGCATTGTACAAAACAAGGAACACATATGTGACTCCTGCATTGAAAGGTCTCACTCCAAACTGGATTTTGTTTCTCAAGTCACTAGCCTATTGGTAAATGATGATTATTATGGTAAAGTCATAAATGAATGGTCACATCAGTATTTTGATAAATTTCACAACCTCATTACATAAGTGGGCTTGTATATAGTGGTTACATATTGGATAAAAGTTTCGGGATGACTCCCACCCACCCATAATCAAAACCCATGGATAAGTCTATAATATTCACCAGAAAACCCACAGTTAGAGAGCCTAATTAAGTATGTAAAGTATCTTGGTAGAAGAAGAACACCTACTGATGATTATTACACAAAAAAAGATTTATTTTTTCATCTATATATCTCAAATTGTGGCCCACAAGCCATTTGCCTCTTAATCATTAGATGCATGTGTTGGGAATATTCTTTGTTAAAAACAAAGGTCCCTGAGATATCCACAGTTCTTATTCTCACTTATATAATTTCTTGTCAATGTCAATGATTGGGAATATTCCTTAACAACAACAACAAAAACAACAGATAAAACAAGACAAAAAAGATCTCTCCAGTGACTCTTCTACTCACAAAAATTTGAGGATATTGATTTATAGTGGCTCTTAATCTTATCTGTGCATTAAAATCTCCTCTGGAACTTTTAAAAGCCCCCCAGGTGATAGTAGTACTCTGCACCTAGAGATAAGAACTGCTGATTTAGACCTTGCAACCTGATTCAATTTGCTCATTTGCATCATCCATTTGGCTCAAACATATTTGACTTTGCAACCTCTGAATTCAAAACACTATGTGCAGTAAAAACTATAGTTTCTTGTTACAAGTTACAAGTCTTTATCTGGAAAAAGTGGTTGGAGACAGAGCTTTGCATTAGTGCAGGCTACTGAAATGATCTGAGTGGCTTGTGGAATTGGTGATGAGTGAAAAGTTATGAAACACAGGAAAGTACTGCAGACAGAAGAGATGGAGTGACTTGAAAATTAAGACAAAACTCCATGATTTTAGTAAGTCCTATTTTCTATAAGAAAATAAAACACTTTAAGTCACTTGATTAAATCAACAGCAAACAGAGAACTTTTCAAGTGTTTCTTTTCCTAGGAAACATATTTGGTAATTTTTTTTAATTTCTAGGAAAATAGGCCCCCTTTATCTCCTAAACAAGTGCAAACCCCTTAGTTTGCCATTCAATGCCCTCTACAACCCAGTCCCAAACTCTTTTCTTTCCAGGATCATATCCCATGACACTCCCTAATGGATCCAATACTCTAAGCTATGTTGAATTCATTTTTTTTCTATTTCTGAAGTTTCCTGACTGCACATTGTATACATTGTCAATAATGTATCTATCTTTCAAAATAAAGATCAAATGTTAAATCCTACTTGAGAATTATGACTCCCTATTCCTGTCTCTTAAAAACAAATACACATAAAATCCTTAAAAAAATCAATCTACCATCCCCTGAAACTGTGGAACTTTATATTTCTATTTCTTATTAACCAAGTTATGTTTTATCTTGTGTTATTTTTGTACATGTTAAAATATCTTAATACCTTACAATATCTAAAAACACAGGAAAATTTCACTGGGTAATTTCTACCCCTTCATCCAGGACAAGAGACTTAAATGATTCAATTATTCTTATATCCTGCCTTATTTATTTAGCTGAAGCCTGATTTCTTTTCAAACAGATGTCCAACAATACTTCTTCAAATTTTTCACTTGCATTGATGACTTGGTTTTGAGTTTATTCAGCACTGTATCTAATCTGCAAGCAGAGCAGAGCTAAAAGATTTTGAGAAGGTCCACGAATTAAAACTTCATAACATTTTTGAACTGCTTAAAAACACAGAGCAAACCTTTACACTTTAAAACTTTAGTAGGAGATCACTATAATTATGATTTTATTTAAGTACTAGGAAGAATAATATAGAATCACATGCTGACCCTTTCATATTGTAACAGCTTCCCATGCCATAGTTGTAGGGATGGGCAGGTGGCTGAACCTGCTGGTCCCCCACTCGCTTCTCTGAGAGTTCATGTTCAAAACGCTCTAAAAGCCTGGTAACAGTTTCTAAGGGGAAAACTACCTAATTCACCTCCAAAACACATTTGCTTCCTCACACTTAAAGGTACAATGTTTAATTATGGATATTATATTCAAATAGTAATTCTCACATTGGCATGAACTTTTTAAAAAATGCTTATGTCTATTTTTGCAGTGAGTGCCATAGAACCCTTTATGAGTATGTTTTACATCCTCTCTCTCTGTGACAAATAAATAAAAACTTCAAAAAAAAGGGGGGGACACCTGGGTGGCTCAGTTGGTTAAGTGTCTGCCTTTGGCTCAGGTCATGATCCCAGGGTCCTGGGATTGAGTGTCTTATCTGGCTCCTTGCTCAGCAGGGAGCCTGCTTCTCCCTCCGCCTGCCTCTCCCCCTGTTTGTGTGCATGCTCTCTCTGTCAGACAAATAAATAAAATCTTAAAAAAAATAATATGTCTTACATCTTGAGACCCATATTCATTATTACTTGTATTTTGTTTGTTTGTTGATTCAACCTAAAATGTCTCGATTTTTCCAGGGCATATTTTTTGAGGTTTAAGAACAGACAGGGAGAAAATAAAGATAAAACAAACATATATAAGGAGATTTAACAAATAGATTCAATATTAATATTTATTAATATAAAATACAATACAATTATAACATTGTAAACATTACTGAAACTAAAGTATAAATTTGTATATATCAGAGACCCCGGACCCTCAGTGTTTTATAAAACTGATACTTTAAAAAATAAATCTGCCATAAAATATACCTTAACAAATTTAGAACAATAGAAATCATAATGTCTGCTCCAATACTATAATGGAATTCAACTAAAAATTAATAACAGAAAAGTAGTTGGAAATGCCAAAATACATGGAGATTAAATAACACATAGGTCAAAGAAGAAACATCAATACAATCTAAAATATATGATCAACTAAATTCAAATGAACAACTAACATAAAAATTTGTGGGATGCAGTGAAAGCAGTGATTAGAAGGAAGTTTTTAGCACTTGCATGCATATATTATAAAAAGAAGAGCAATCTAAAATTGTTATCTTATGGAACTAGGAAAAGAAGTAAAAATTAAATGAAAAGTAGAAAAAGGAAATAATAACAATAAGGGGACAGGATTCAATGAAACTGATTATAAGGAAATCAAACAGAGAATATCAACAAAGCCAAAAGCTGATTCTTCGAAAAGATTAATAAAATTGGTAAGTTCTTAGCCAGTCTAATTAAGAAAAAAGGAGGAAGGACATAAATTACAAATATCAGAAATGAAAGAAAAGACAATACTAAAGATACTCTGGAAATTAAAAGAATACAGGAATACTATAAATAATTCTATGCCCACAATTTTCTTAAAGTAAATGAAATGTACCAATTCCTTGAAACACATAGTTTGCCAAAATTCACAAAAGAGAAACACAGTCTGAATATATGATCAGCTAAATTCAAATGAACAACTGATCAAAATTTGTGGGATGGAGTGAAAGCAGTGATTAGAAGGAATTTTTTAGCACTGAATGCATATATTATAAAAAAGAAGAGAGATCTAAAATTAATTATCTTATGAAACTAGGAAAGAGGTAAAAAATAAATGAAAAGTCAATTAAAGAAACTGAATCAATAATTAATAACTTTCTAAAACAAAAAGGTCCAGGCTCAGATAGGTTCACTGGTGAATTCCATAAAACATTTAAAATAGAAATTATCATTATTTATGATCTCTTTCAGAGGATAGAAGCAGAAAGAATACTTCCTAATTCATTCTATGAGGCCAGCATTATTCTAATACCAAAACCAAACAAAAAAATTACAAGAAAAGAAACTACAGACCAATATCTCTCATGTACACTCATACAAAAGTTCTCAACAAAATATTAGCAAATTGAATCAAATAATGTATAAAAAGAATTACATACCACAACGAGTGGGGTTTATCCCAGTTATGTAGGGTTGGTTCAATATTCAAAAATCAGTTAATATAATCCATCACATTAACAGACTGAAAAATAAAAAAAATACATGATCATCTTAATAGATGCATAAAAATCATATGACAAAATCCAACACTCTTCATGATAAAAACTCTCAGTAAACTATGAATAGAGGAGCACTTTCTCAACTTTATAACAAATATCTACAAAAAACCCTACAGTTAATATCATAATTTATGATGAGAAGCTTGACACTTTCCTACTAAGATCAGGAATAAGACAAGAATGTCTCCTACCGTCATGCATTTTCAGCATTATTCTGGAAGTCCTACATAATACAATAAGACAAGAAAAGGAAATAGGTATAGCAATTGGAAAGTAGGAGCGGTGTTTGTTTGCAGATGACAGGATCATCTATGTAGCAAATCTGAAAGCACAGACCAAAACACACCTGGAATTTAAAAGCAATTATTGCAAGTTTGCAGAATACAAAATTAATATACAAGAGTCAAGAGGTTTCCTATATATCAGCAATGAACAGTGGGATTTGAAACTAAAAACATAATATCATTTACATTAACACCCCCCCAAATGAAATACTCAGGTATAAATTTAACAAAATATGTACAAGATCTACATGAGTAAAACTATAAAACTCTGATGAATGAACTCAAAAAAATAAATAAATGGAGAGTTATTTCATGTTCATTGATAGGAAGACTCAATATTGTTCGGTATCAGTCCTTTACAACCTGATCTATAGATTCAAAGAAATCCCAGTCAAAATCTCTACAGTTACTTTGCAGATACTGACAAACATATTCTATAGTTTAAATGGGGAGGCAAAAGCAGAGACGGAGCAGAGACCAAGACGGATGGAAGGTTTAACCCATTTAAAAGTATTTGTTAATCATAACAGAGGACTCAAACAGATAAAACCAAAAGTGAAAGAGGAGAAGTAACACCTGATACCACAGAAATACAAAGGATTGTAAGAGACTACTATGAAAACTGTATGCCAACAATTAGACGACCTGTAAGAAACTATAAACATACAATCTTCCAAGACTGAATCAGGAAGAAACAAGTCTAAACAAAATAATTACTAGTAATGAAACTGAATTGGTAATGAAAAGAACTCCAAACAAAAGTCCAGGACCAGATAGCATCACAGGTGAATTCCACCAAACATTTAAGAAGGGTTAATACCTAACCTCTTCAAACTATTTCAAAAATTAAAGAGAAAGGGTAACCTCCAAATACATTCTAGGAGGCCAGTATTACTCTGATCCCAAAACCAGACAAAGACCCTGAAAAAAAAATTTACATTTAAGTTTTTTTTTTATTTTATTATGTTATGTTAGTCACCAAACAGTACATCATTAGTTTTTGATGTAATGTTCCATGATTCACTGTTTTCATATAACACCCAGTGCTCCATGCAGGACGTGCCCTCCTTAATACCCATCACTGGGCTAACCCATCCCCCCACGCTCCTCCCCTCTAAAACTCTCAGTTTGTTTCTCGGAGTCCATAGTCTCTCATGGTTTGTCTCCCCCTCTGATTTCCCCCACTTCGTTTTTTCCTTCCTTCTCCTAGTGTCCTCCATGCTATTCTTTATGTTCCACAAATAAGTGAAACCATATGATAATTGACTTTCTCTGATTGACTTATTTCATTTAGCATAATCTCCTCCAGTCCCATCCATGTTGATGTAAAAGCTGGGTATTCATCCTTTCTGATGGCTGAGTAGTATTCCACTGTATATATGGACCACATCTTCTTTATCCATTCGTCTGTTGAAGGGCAACTTGGCTCCTTCCACAGTTTGGCTATTGCAGACATTGCTGCTATGAACATTGGGGTGCATATGGACCTTCTTTTCACTCTATCTGTGTCTTTGGGGTAAATACCCAGTAGTGCAATTGCTGGGTCATAGGGTAGCTCTATTTTTAATTTTTTGAGGCACCTCCACACTGTTTTCCAAAGTGGCTGTACCAACTTGCATTCCCACCAACAGTGTAATAGGGTTCCCCTTTCTCCACAACCTCTCCAACATTTGTTTCTTCCCTTGCAAATTTTTGCCATTTTAACTGGTGTAGGGTGGTATCTCTGTGTGGTTTTGATTGGAATTTCCCTGATGGCTAATGATGATAAACATTTTTTTCATTTATCTGTTAGTTATTTGTATGTTCTCTTTTGAGAAGTGTCTGTTCATGTCTTCTGCCCATTTTTTGACTTGATTATTTGTTTTTTGGGTGTTGAGTTTGAGAAGTTCTTTATAGATCTTGGATATCAGCCCTTTATCTGTAGTGTCATTTGCAAATATCTTCTCCCATTCTGTGGGTTGCCTCTTTGTTGTGTTGACTCTTTCCTTTGCTGTGCAGAAGCTTTTTATCTTGATGAAGTCCCAAAAGTTCATTTTTGCTTTTGTTTCACTAGCCTTTGGAGACGTATCTTGAAAGAAGTTGCTGTGGCCGATGTCAAAGGGATACTGCTATGTTCTCCTCTAGGATTTTGATGGATTCCTGTCTCACACTGAGGTCTTTCATCCATTTTGAGTTTATCTTTGTGTATGGTGTTAGAGAATGGTTGAGTTTCATTATTCTGAATGTGGCTGTCCAATTTTCCCAGCACCATTTATTGAAGAGACTGTCTTTTTACCATAATACCTATTCTCCTGAAGCTGTTTCAAAATATAGACACAGAAGGAAAGCTCCCAGGCTCATTCCATAAGGTTAGCATTACCTTAATCCCCAAACCAAGCAAAGACCCCATCAGAAAGGAGAATTTCAGACCGATATCCCTGAGGAATACGGATTCCGAAAATCTCAACAAAATCCTAGCTAACAGGATCCAACAATACATTAAAAGGATCATCCACCATGACCAAGTGGGATTTATCCCTGTGTTGCAAGGGTGGTTCAACATTCGCAAATCAATCAGTGTGATAGAACACATTAATAAGAGGAGAGAGAAGAACCATATGGTCCTCTCAATTGATGCAGAAAAAGCATTTGACAAAATACAGCATCCTTTCCTGATTAAAATTCTTCAGAGTATAGGGATAGAGGGAACATTCCTCAAGTTCATAAAATCCATCTATGAAAAACCCACAGTGAATACCATCCTCAATGGGGAATAGATGAGAGCCTTTCCCTTAAGATCAGGAACACGTCAAGGATGCCCACTTTTGCCACTATTGTTCAACAAAGTACTAGAAGTCCTAGCAACAGCAATCAGACAACAAAAAGAAATAAAAGGTATCCAAGCTGGCAAAGAAGAATTCAAACTCTCTGTCTTTGCAGATGACATGATACTTTATGTGGAAAATCCAAAAGACTCCATCCCCAAATTATTAAAACTCATACAGCAATTCAGTAATGTGGCAGGATACAAAATCAATGCACAGAAATCAGTTGCTTCCTTATACACTAACAATGCAATTGTAGAAAGAGAAATTAGAGAAATGATTCCATTTACAATAGCACCAAAAACCATAAGATACCTCAGAATAAACCTAACCAAAGAGGTAAAGGATCTATACTTTAGGAACTACAGAACACTCATGAAAGAAACTGAAGAAGACACAAAAAGATGGAAAACCATTCCATGCTCATGGATTGGAAGAATAAACATTGATAAAATGTCTATGCTGCCCAGAGCAATCTATACTTTCAATGCTATCCTGATCAAAATTCCAATGACATTTTTCAAAGTGCTGGAACAAACAATCCTAAAATTTGTATGGAATCAGAAAAGACCCCGAATCGCCAAGGAAATGTTAAAAAAGAAAAACAAAGCTGGGGGCATCACGTTGCCCGATTTCAAGCTATATTACAAAGCAGTGATCACCCAGACAGCATGGTACTGGCACAAAAACAGACATACAGACCAATGGAACAGTATAGAGAGCCCAGATATGGACCCTCAACTCTATGGTCAAATAAACTTCGACAAAGCATTTAAAGGCTTAATTGTTTATTTGAGAGAGAGAGAGAGAGCAGGGAGGGGCAGAAGGAGAGACAAACTTTAGCAGTGTCTGTGCTCAACATGGAGCCCAACACGGGGCTCAATCTCAACCCCCAAATAGGCCTTTTCTGTAAGTGGTTGGCACTAACTGAAAAAAAAAAAAGTTTTGAGTCTGATAAATTAATTCCAGAATAAGACTGAACCCAGAGAAAAATGACTGGACTTTGGAATCAGAAAAACCTGAGCTGAGTATTGATCACAGCTTAACATTCTTCCATGGAGAAGAATCAGTGCCATCCGGCTTTTACAAAGTGTTTCTGTACCTTTGAGCAGAATGTTAGAAGGAGAACCATGTAGGCCAATTATGTTTAACTATTTCTGACATTTTGTTAACTGGGAAATGGTGGGGAATGGTACCAAAAAAAAAAAAAAAAAAAAGGAAAATCAAAACCACACTATCCCAATTACACTGTTAACTATATCCAAGGTTTCCATTAACATGATTTTAGGTTCTAAACCATTGCCACAGTTACCCACATGTAGCAAAATGCTGATGAAATTATGGTTCTTCCTGACACACAAAAACATTTTTATGTATGGAACAACAGATACTCATTAAGTACATATTTTCTTCATGTTATTTATAGGCATTATACAAAAAAGAATTTTACTGAAATTAGAATAATTTATTTTCCTGTTATTGCTAAGAAAAAATATGCATATGGTTGTTTCACTAGTGTTCTATGACATCCACCAGTTTGTTAAATTTATTTTCACCTTTCACATAATTAACTTCAAGCTTAAAATAAGAATTGAACTCTTACCATACATCAGACATAAATACTATAATATGAATAGCTTGACTAGACATAAACTCAAGCCTTTGCAAATTATACAAAAGTTAGGGGAGAAAATGAAATGCAGAAAAACAATCAGCATAAAATAAGTGTTGTGTCAGAGATAGAACTATTTCACTTTTTATAATTTAAGTATGTATGGTAAACTTTCAAGTTCCCCTAATAAAGAGGAAGAAGTACACAATATAGAGGAGGAAGTGAAAGTTGGTGATTACAAAGCTAAGAGGAGAAATATTTGAAATAGAAAAAATCTAGAATATAAAGGAAAATAGAGCAACAAGTTATTTAAAAATATTAATAAAATAAATAATTCTTAAGTAAGACTAATAAAGATTGATAAACAAGTTAGTATAAATAAATAATAACAGAAATCAGAATAACAATGTTGTTATATTTAGGACATTTCAAAAAATAAAGAGAATACTCTGAAAATCTTTAAACTGATACATCTGAAATCTTAGATGAAAAAATATAACTTAGCAATAAGCACTGTAGAAAAAAGGAAACTTATATGGTAAAGCTAAAATTGCAATTCCTTGAGAAAAAGTGTACAATTCAACAAATGTAAAAACATAATCATTCATGTTGAAATAAATTAAATCACTTCCCTAAATAACAATTAACTTGAAACTACGCCAAAATTGATTCAATATTTAATGTGAAAGAATTTATAAAATTTGGAAGAAAGTAAAGATATTACTGGCATCAAGGTTACAGAAGGATTTTTAAAAAATAGGAAAATAATTTGAAAGATTAAATTTACTACATTAAAATTCAGAACTACTGTTCATCAACAGAAATCTTAAAGAAACTGAAAAGAGACAGACTGAGAGAAAAATAACTGCAAGTTCAAAAAGGAGCACTGGGAGTATAAAGCCAACTTATGTAAATGAATAAGAAAAAATAAAAAATTAATAAGAATAGGAGCATATTGCATAATCAGGCATGTTTCCGAAAGAAAAACAAGCACAACAATGAATTAACCTAAGATGCTCAATTTCATTAGTATTCAGGAAAATATAGTTAAGAACATCATAAGCTACCATTGGCACTAACAAGACTGGAAAAATTAATAAGTTATACAATAATAGCTGTAGGTGAGGATGTTAAAAAAGAGTTATACTGCCCCACTATTGAAGGGATAATTTAAGACCTTTGCGGAAAACATTTGGGCAATAAACTATAAAGTTCAATATGCATATAGCCTTTCATCCAATCATTTGACTTCTATGCTAGAATATACTTGAGTGCTGTGCTGTCAAAAACAATAGTTACTAGCTTCAAATGAACACTTGAAATATGGCTAGCTTTGATTGAGATGTACTTGCTATAAAGGTAAAATACATAGCAGATTTCAAAGACTTAGTGCAAATAATACAATGAAAAATGTATCATTGGTGCTTTTATGGCTTTATATTGTCAAAGAAAAATTACACGAGAAGCAAGGAAGACTTTATTCAACACTATTGTACTAGGGGAGAGAGATTGAACACAACTATCCCGAACAAAAAGGCAGAAGAGATTTTAAGCACTAGGGTGAGCTGGTAGAAAAGTACTGGAGGATATAAACTGGGAGGTCGTTCAATGTGATTTGGCTGTTTGCTAATTGGCACCTAGCTAAATTAGGCTCCTACCCTCTCACGAGGCCGGCAGGACAGGGCCTCTATTTTTCTTGGTGATTAGATTTCAAAGGGATAACTCTTGGCCCTAGAGAAAGACAGCCCTTGGTTATAAAATATCAAGAGGCTGGAAGAAGATTTACATCTCAAAGGGGTAAAGAAAGAATTTGTAAACGGAAGCTTTCTAAAGTAAATGCTCTAAGAAAAGGGAGGTCAGGAACCTATAGTTAGGAAGAAACCTGTCTAAAGTTTAGTCAAGCCAAGGGGAGCATTAGGCTAGTATGTCAAATGAAAATATTTTGGACATAGTGTATCCAAAATAAAATTTATTGTTAAAATTACTTCCATCTCTTTTAAGTATTTTAATGTGGAACTAAGAAATCTAAAAATTAAATAACTTGCCCATGTTCTTATCTAATTTTACTAAAATATGTACAAGAATTGTCATAGCCATCATTTTTTATAAGGGCAAAAAACCTAAAATTAGCCCAGAGGTCCATCAATGGATAGAGAAACAAATTATGGTACATTTATGTATTTTACATATGGTAGTAAAAATTAATGAACTATATCCAGTAGTGTTAATTAATACAAATACAACTACCTGAACTGCGTGGATATAGCTCAGAAATCTCACACTGGGTAAATAAAAGCACTTGCATAAAAACTATGCAAAATAATTCCCATTAAAAAACTTTAAAAAGCAAACCTAAAAATAATGTTTAGAGGTATACAACTATGTGATAATTTCATGCATAAAAATTAAGAATAATAAATAGATAATTTAGGACAGTGGTCATTCTGTGTTCTGTGAATAAAAATGAATCCACAGCTAACTTTAATAAGTCTGATAATGTTCTCATTTTTAAGCAATTGACAAAATCTTTTGTGTTTGTTCTATTCTTAGGTTTCAAAGATGCATGTATCTTTAAATTAGAAAATACTACATAAAATATTATATAATTGAGCTTTAACAGAGGTGTAAAAATAAAGCAATCTATGTAAAAATTCTTCATACAGTAAACAAAATAAGCTATCACTCAGTATGATAATTATTTTTATAAAAAATATTTAAATATGTTTATGTACATATAAAAGAATTATTTCTAGGTAGGTAGGATTATAGGAGTTTTTATGTTTTTTTCAGACATATTTTTGCTACTTTCTTTTATCTCTGTTATGGTATTGACAGCTTTTTGGTGATTAAAAAATGTGCACAATTAACCCTTTCAAAATTTTGTGTGTAAGTGAGAAATTTATTTTTTGGGGAAGTCATATAAAATGTCATAGAGGAGAGATGAATCTAGAAACCAGGTCTTATCTTAAAAGATCCATGGGACGTCGACCTGAAAAACAAAAAAAAGGATTTGAGAAAGAGGAATCAATGTTAGATAACAGAAAATGGAAGGAGAGAACAGATGGAGGTTGATGGGAGTGAAAAGTAGCATATGTACTGCGCTAGGGAGAAAGCTTCAATTGTGGAAGTGTATGTTTTATCAAGATGTTGATGGGTCTGGTCTGCAGGCAGAGGAATTTAGACTATTAGGCAATGGAGAAGAAAAGTCGGTATCTAAGTTGCACTTTCTAAGTTATCACCATATTCTCAAACATAACTATTCATAAAGTTGCTATTTGCAACTACAGTCATTACCAAACAATTCCGTTAAAATTTAAATAGCTGAAAAGATCCAGAAAATAAGTCTTCATAGATGTTTCTCTAAATTCCATTTCTAATGTGCCTAAAAGTGGTAACAAATTATGAGGTAAAGTAATGTAAACAATATATTATGTATTCAAGAAGAGAATTACCCAACATTAATCATGAGAAATAGAATGTTAATGCTCTCAAAGAATTTTAAAGATGAATATTGCTGTTGTAAGCTGAATACTAATTGCTACATAATTAATAGACATTTGTTAATATTTCAATATGAAATAAATCCTTGTTTACATCAGAATGAGTAAGAGACATTATTCCTAAATGCATAGCTTGTAACTAAATTGTTGTTTCTAATATTAAGATTCTTTAAATAATTCACAGATTTTTTTAACATACATATGAATATGTGTTTGGCTGATATGCACAAAGAGGCTCAACTGCAAATGGTCAGCATTGGAAGAGGGAATAAATAAGCATGTTTAAAAGCTGGGAAAAAAAAAAACAGTTTACTTGCAGGGAAAAAAATTTACCAATTTAAAGATGTGGACTAATACAAACTGAGTTTCTTTAGGGTTGAGGGGTGGGAAAAAGGGCATAGCAACATTAATTATTGCTTAAGAGTGCTCACTATGTGCTAGAAAAAGTGAGCTGCGTTATATGCACTGCATCATAATAATTCCTAATGTTATCACAAACTTAAGATAAGGAGATTGGATCTGAGAAGTAAACTACCTTACATTGCACAGCAAGGAAATGAGAGTAGTCACTGTAATGTCCACTTTCTTCACTGGCCATACTGAATGTGTGTCAAAGATAAAGTTTTTAAAAATTAGAATGAAAAAGAAACCATATTTTACATAAAAAGTCATCTTCTCCTCCTCCTCCCCCCTTGTCCTTCTGTTTAATTACCTGCATCACTCCGAATAAAACTTTCAGGAAGTACTGTATCAATTAATCTTCACAGGAAAATGGCTTCTAATTATCTAAGCTTTAGTCAGTCAATCCAAATGCCTAATCTCAAACTATCCTGCTAAAATTTTAACTTTATTCACTTTTGTGTTATTTTAGGAGAAATACAGAGAAGCTGGAGCTCATTGTCAATAATGTTTCTCCAGAAACAGTTTACTGGTAACTTTCAGATTTCTAGTCTACATGCATTATGTGAATGTTTTCATACATATGTATGAAATTTGTAAAAGTATCATAAATATATTGTATATATAAATTGTATATATGTATATTTACACACACACATTTTCTCTCATATATATACATATATATAGCTCTGAGAGAATATAGCAGGATGGATTTGATCCATCTGGAGGTTTGTTGAAGCTTTCCTAAAGAAATGACATTGAACTGAACCTAAAAAATGAGTGGCGATTCTAAGGTGAAGAGGGCCAGAGACAGACTTCTGGGAAGAGAAACTAGACTCTGCAGGACTGAGGAAGGAGGGATCTGGAAGTCTTTAGGAAACTAAAAGAAGCCCAATATGTCTGTAGAAAGAGGAGAAGGGGTACAAGATCTAGCTGGAGAGGAATGCATAAATGTCTATCATTGATTGTCTACCTTTTTCTCTATCTCAGTTCTTATACTGGCTTCTGCCTCTACAGTCTCCCAATTAAACTGCAACAGCCTAAGACTGGTCTCCATGTTACTAGCTTCACCAACCACTCTTCCTCTTACTTGCACCACTCTTGACAACTAAGGAAACAATAGTCTTAGGTTCTTTCTGGCAAAGTGGCATTGAACAGTTTTCTGGAATAACTAACAAAGCAAATTACTATTAATTTAGGTGACTTTAACAAGTATTTATTAGATGCATATAATATTCTACTCACCAGGCACGGTTCTTGCTTTCAAAAGTGTTTTAGTGAGTTGCAAAGGAGCATCCAGCTAAGAAGAACCAGAGTTAAGAACCAGGAATCTGAGTTTCAATCTAATGTGTGTGTTGTTTTGTTTTTCTTTTTTCCAAGAAAAAATTTTGTTGCGATTTGCTAAACTTTCATAAATATATCATCAAGCTCAACAAATAATATTCCAAAATAAAACAGATTTAAAGGTCCTCATACAGATGGTACTAAAATTTTTGAAAATACTTAGATGATATATTCAGTTTTTATTTCAAGAGCAGTAAGCCAGGCATAGAGTTTTCATTTCAAGAATAATAAATCTGTTTCATATTTTATGTTGTATAGACAGTAAAGTCTGGGCCAAAAAACTGAGTAGGTATTTAAATAAAGACATAAAGAAATATTTACTCAAGGAATCCTAATATATCATGATGATGTGCAAGGCTTCAAAAGTAAATCCACATGTTCATATTTTTCCTAAAAGTTAGTACACATGGGAGAAAAACTGAGAAGTTGAAAAAGTTGAAACATAATGTTTATGAGTGATTAAATGCTGAATAAAAACTGAGCTGTTTGATAATAGCAGAATTCATATGTCGCCATATCTATATCACCTTGAACACAATTCTTGAGATAACATGAAGAAAAAATTTACCAAAGCATAATATAACAAAGATACATATTTCTGCAATAAAACTGATCATGTAGATGAATAAAACCATACCTTTGTCCTAAAACATCATATCTGAAAATAAGAATAGCTAGAAATTCTCACAAAAAAAATTGTTAAGTAAAAATGAAGAAGTAACATACTTTATTACACAGTGGCAAATTGAAGAATGGGCTTTTTTTAAAAAAAAGTCTTTACTTTAAAAAAAAAGAAAGCTCAGAAAATTGCTTAGACAGTATTAACTAAAGTAGAGGGAGCTGAGGAGTTTGTTCATTTCCCTCCAAAATAACGTTCTTTCTTAAATCACTCTTTGTGTACACATCCTATTAAGGCTACTGTGCTTTTAGGTTATTTTTTCATGTATACATAAAAATACACAAGTGATGAGAAACTATACTGGATTCTCAAAATACTGGAACCTTACTCATGCTGTTGCTGCAGTGTACAGATGGTGCTTAGCACTGCTGGAATCTTACATAATCAAAAATGCAATGAGACTTTAAATAATATTATAGAAAAACAAATTGCAGGATGGAAAAACCCTGAAGACTTGTTAAGTGTAAGCTTGTTAACATGTAAAATGTATCACATTGAGTCAAATGAAGGTGCCATTCTGCTTATATTAAATCAACCTCTCATTGTGGGCACAGGAAACTTCAGAAATTAGCTTAGGAAAGCCCACAAGGTCAGCTCTAAATGGGTGCCTGACAAAATCCTAAATTCAATAATGTAGTGGTGAATCAGTCATTCTGCAAACAATTGATTACCAACTATGTGTTTTTAAGCCACTATAGTCAATCCTATTGGTTAAAGAGGATAAATTAGAAAGGAGAAAGAACTTAACAGATGAACTAAACAGGGTTTTTCTTTTTCCCCCTTTAAGAAACATTCGGTAGGAGAAGATCTCAAACTTGTAGCTATAATGCTAGTTGAAATTAAAAAAAATAGAAGAAATAAAAAATAGGGACATTCCTGGGGCACCTGGGTGGCCCAGTCAATTAAGTGTCTGGCTCTTGATTTCAGGTCAGGTCATGATCTCAGGGTCGTGGGATCAAGCCCTGAGTCGGGCTCCATACTCAGTGGGGAGTCTGCTTGAGACTCTCTCTCTCCATCTCCCTCTGGCCCTCCCCTCAACTCTCTTTTTCTCTCTCTAAAATTAATCAATCAATCTTTAAAAAAAGAAATAGGGACATTCCTAAATTAATTATAGTATAGCTTTGTGAAAATATACGGAATTTTTAAAAGTATGTCTAAAATAAATTTTAATAATATATTATTTATTTCCTATCAAATGCTAACTACTATAAAAGTATTAATTTTATAATATGAAGAAAAAGTTCAGATTTGATGTTTTTGAGTGGTCTTATGTTTTATGAGCAGAGACATAAAACAAATATTGTTACTATAAAATAAATTTTAAAAATATCCAACGTATCTTAAAGCAATGGGAAAATAAAAGTTTAAGGAGTAGTAACAGTGTATGCATTTTCACCCATTTTAAGGTCTAAATTTAAAATGTATTCTCCGTTTGAACCAACAAAATATTAAAGATGTGAAGAAGCTGGGTAAGGTCTGATTTTGACATGGTTCAGATAATGAAAACAAGGTCATTAGTATGACTTTCTCAGAGCCATTGACTTGGGATTTTAATGGACCATCGCTGGGACTGGGCAACTTGGACAAGAAGGCTGAGGAAGAAGTGAAAACAGATGCAGCAGTGGTCAGGAATGTCGTCCCAATTGTAAAGAACGGCTCTGTTAGGGCAGTGTTTACAATGTGTAGTGGGTGTGGGATGGCAAGTTTAGAAATGTTTGGGTGGCAACTGTGTGAAAAAGCTGGGAGAAAGGAAATTACAGAAGGCAGGTAGGGCACAGCACTAAGGGCAGCAGGAAACAGTTTAAGTCAGTGAGCATCACTGTCATTCTGTTATCTAACTGATTAATCTAACTGATCATTGAGGTTAAGGTGAGATAGAATAGAAGGGAGAGGGACATTGTATTTTCCCTAGGGAGAGACTAGAAGAGGGTTATACAGGGTTTTGTGAGTGTTCAGGAAAGCAGATGGACATTAAATAGTAAACCCAAATTCTAATAAGAATGTCAAATAGTCATCTACAAAAATGAGGAAACATTTGGTACGACAGATGGTCAAAACTATGGGAAGAAACTGGTAGAAAATCCTGCTCCCAGGGGCTAAACATAGGCATCCAGTGAAATTCCCAGTTATGTAGGTCTTTTGGCAGCAAGGGCCCATAGTTGGTGAGAAGGAGGATCATGATATGCACTCCGAAATTATCAGATTTTCATTCAGGAGGAGAATGGGTCAGTATCTAAAAGTGATACCCAATGGGTAAACTTATTACCCATGGGAGCTGGAGGAGACAAAGTGAGAAAAAGAGAGCCAGAAGTTCAACAACTTCATTGACTTCATTCTGTATTTTGGTCAAGGTCTAGACCATAAGTAAAGAATATTAGGAGAAGGAAGGGAAAAATGAAGGGGGGAAATCGGAGGGGGAGACGAACCATGAGAGACTATGGACTCCAAGAAACAAACTGAGGGTTTTAGAGGGGAGGGGGTGGGGGGGATGGGTTAGCCCAATGATGGATATTAAGGAGGGCACGTACTGCATGGAGCACTGTGTGTTATACGAAAACAATGAATCATGGATCACTACATCAAAAACTAATGATGTATTGTATGGTGACTAACATAACACAATTAAATTAAATTAAATTAAATTAAAAGACTAATAAATTGGTTGAGAAGTTACAGATAATTTGAATACAGTAGTGTTATCACTGTTCATAAGAAGGCACTTATTTTTATATTTTGTTTGTTTGGTTTTACATTTTATCTTAAGTTAAAAACTAGAATATTTATATATCCAAATGTAGAACAGATGGCTAGCATTCCAAGCTCACATTTCTCATGTATAACTCAAGTCTAGTTTTAAAGGGGCATTTAAACTCATACCATAATGGGGATTGAAATTTAGAGCATAAATATGGCTAATGACCAAATGTGAGAGCATGTGTTTCATATGAAAAGTCATGGCTATCATTAAAATGAATATGATTCTTTGATAGAATGCCTTTATGGATAGGGTAAACCCACTGAGAAAGAATCAGCCTCTCATGTCATAAACTGACCACTGAAAGACCATTTCCTCTTTCATTCATTCAATTTTTAATCACATTTTTTTACTCATCAAACATTCATTGATCTTTATGTTGTACTGTTTTTTGATAAAAAAATTAAAGACACTAAAATAAGATATAGTTTAGCCTCAATGAGTTTGCTCTTCCAAATGGACCCATTGGCTACAATGTATTTACATACGATACATTATTGCTAAATCTCAGAAGAGTCAACCACTCCAAACATTGGTGTGGAATAGGGAGACAGGTTCAATTGATACGCTTAGTACCAATAGTGAGTAGCTAATATTTACTGTTTATTGTTGAGGGTATGCTCTCGATACAGTATTCACTCAATCCTCCCAATACAAGGTAGGGTCTGTTATCTCACCCACTTCAGAGATGAGAAACCGAAACTTAAAGAGGTCATGGAGTCATCTCAAAGGCCAAACCACAAGTAAACTACAGTGAAGAGATTTAAAGTTAAGTAATCCCCAAATGTTAGTCTCATCTACCTGGCATTAAAAAAAAAAAAAAAAAATACAGTTTATGTTAGCAAACTTAGGGAAAGCTACCATGTAGACATTTTCAAAGTTGAACACTGCTAAATAATGAAAAAAGTTTCTCATACACTTAATATACTTCCAATAATATTTGGGTAAGAAATATTGACAAATTATTATAACACAAGATAAACTGAAATACCCTAAAAAGGCTCATAGTGAGAATGACTATGGAGATGAAAAAGATAGGGGAGCTGGAATTACAGCTTAGATGGATATTTTCACTGTGTGAACTACAATAGGCATTTCCTTTGGTAGAATTCTTAAATCTTTAAATCATAAGTATGGAAAATTTGTTAGAAAGGTAAAACACTTGGTTAGTGACAGACCTCTCAACTGTTTTCTAAATTAAGTAAAAAAGAAAATAGCCTTTTTAAGACTCATTTGGGCATTTCTAATACCTAATGAAATATAGTAGTATCATGAACCCCTCTGCACATATTTGAAAGAAAATTAAACCCCAAATAGGTTTAATTAATATCTCCAAGTTTTATTAAAATCCTGAAATTATGAAGTACAACTATTAATATTCTGAAAAATGCATATTTTAGATTTACTACCCAAAAGTTAGAGGTCTCAGATTTAAGAATGTTCGATACCTTGTAACATGTAGCCTGCTATCAGTAGGCCAGTGGGTCATATTTATGATAAATTTAATTAATTGTTAGTGGCATTTCTGAAAAGTTAAAAAAAATCGCGGCATGTCCTTTTCTGATGAGAGTCAAAAGAAATTATGTAATTCATGTGCTAATGCCTCTTTTTTATTTAAATCTTAGCATGAACAACTGAATGACCTGGGCCATCTTGTTAGTTCAGAATCACAACATTCCTTGACATCCTCTTACCCACAAGAGAAATTTGATCTAAAATTCCAGAAGTTGATATAAATACAGAGCTTTACATAAAGACAAAGTGTGTGTATGTATATATATATATATATATATATATATACACACACACACACACACACACACAAAAATGAACATTGTGTATATATATATATATATATATATATACACAAACTCATTTAAATTTCAAAAAAGTTTTTTGAAAGCCTATAATAGTGTTCCATGTCATGTGTTAGATACTGAAAAGCATATGGATGTGCTTTTGAAAAAACTGCCTTTGCTCATAACTGAGGAGGGGCAATTAACTGCACAAAAAAACTACAGTAGTTCTTAGCCCTACATAAAGTAGGTGGGCCTCATCCAATCAGTTATAAAGGTCTTCATAGAACAGAAGGCTGACCGTCTCTTAAGCAAAAGATAATTCTCCTGTGTGATGGGCCTTAAAACTAGGACATCAGCTCTTCCCAGTTCTATAGCAGCCTTCAGGCCTTTGTACTTGAACTGCAATATTACCACCACAGATTTTGCATTTATCAGCCTCGATAAATGCATGAGCCAATTCCTTACAATAATGAGATTGCATATTATATCAAATAAATATATATTTATAAAGCTATGATATATAAAGAGATTGCATATTATATAAAATAAATATATGTATTATGTATTACACACACACACACACACACACACACACACACACACACACACCTTGTTGGTTCCATTTCTCTGGAGAAGGTTAACTAATACACATGATTAATTTTCAAAGGAGACCAACAACAATATGGAGAGAGGAAACTGGAGTTAGACAAGAAATTGGAAGCAAAGAAAAGAGGAGGACGCCAGGCCAGTAAGCCATACAATTGATGATCTGAACATGAACTCAAACTGAGGTTTTACAATGGAAAGCAAAAATACATACAAAAAATAAAAAAAGCATCATGACCATGGATTATCAAAGCATTTTTCCTTTAATATAAGAAGAAACCCCTTAAATTTGTCCATGACAATGAAAAAAAAAAGACAATGCTCTAATTCTTGGATAAAAAGTGGTTGTTCTTTTTAATCTCAGTGTGTTACTCTTTTAGGAATTTCTGAATTAAGTAGAAAAAGAATGACGTTCTTAAGATTCTTTAATTATGATTTCTATTGCTGCTAAGTGAGACTGTTTAGGAAGCTGGTTTTAATCAAAGTTTGGTAGGCATCTTTCTCCAAAGTATGGCCAGATAGACACTGCTATATTTCTCCATCTTTTACTGTTCTAAAGCTGTTTTGGTAGCCTGGGGCTGATGGAGAAATCCCTTTGCAGGGTGTAACTACAGTGGAAGAGGCCTCACTTTGGAATGGAAGACTCAGCTGAGTTGCTGGGTTTGAGTATCATTTTTCACAAGGAAAAAAGATTATATATACATATTTTTTAAGATACTGGCATTTTAACCCAGGGCCTCCCTTCTTTATTATGTGAATAATAATGATGAATAAATAGCATGGGCTGATTTCTCATCACACTTTGCATATATTGTCATCTAAGATGAATTTGATATTGCATTTCTGAAAGTTTACAAGGATGTCACTTCTGTTTTCGTGAACAGGAAAAATAGCTCTTCTTTCACCTGCTCTTATTGCACTGCGTACAGCTCTTCCTGTAGTCTACTCTGGAGCTAATGGGCAGCACCCTTCTGCCTTCTAAAACCCTAACTCAAGGTCTACAGATAAAGGGGGGAGAAGGAAGAAGACATGGTAAATGGAACTGTTAAGGAAAAAGGTATTTTCTACTTTCCCAGTGGCTTGGAGTATTATTAATTGTAGCATAGAAGGTACATCTAGATTTTCTAAAGACATTTTTTGGGAGATAAATGGTACTTTCAAAATCAGGCTAAGAATGGTAAAAATCTTCTTGGCCTAGAAATAACCTGGGGAAAACGATGGCCATAACTATAAACACAATGCAATTTCATTTTCCTCAGAAGAAGAATGAATGTTATAAATGTTATGGCTAGATATTTTTATAATGAATCTCTTCCAAAACAGTGGATATAAAAGAACTGAAAAGAGGTGAAAAGATGCTAAGGAGGCATTTAGTTCACACCTCTCTATTTCCAGTGAGCACTGTACTGCAATCATTTAAGCCTATTGCCAATATATACACGTATAAAACTGAGAGAAGAGAAGGGGAAGATGATGAATAAAAATTATAGTGTGTTTGACTCACTGATTCTTTTAATAGGCTTTGCCTGACTGAGATTTGACTTGGGATGTGTCTAAGCTGGTTGGGTTATAACAACCCTGTAGGACAAAGGATGATTAGTGGACAATAAAGAGAATTCCAAAAGAATTTAAACAGAGATATCTCCCCTAGCCAGATTTTTCCTCCGCTCTTACCTCTACAGAGTCACTCCTTCTTCATATGAATACAAATACTCTATCTGTAAATGTTTCCTTTTTTTTTCCAAAATCACACAAAAACAAAACATTTGATCCTCTTTTTTTTTTTTTTGCTACATTTGTGAGCTTTTCAAAGGCATAGAATCACACATTTCTTCAATACTTTATGGGAACGAACACTTACTGATGTGGGAAACAAAGGCAAAAGAAAAAAAAATAAACTTCCTTATTGCCTACAGCCCATTGACAAGTCCTTCAAACAGGCAGAGTGACCTTCCTCTGGGAGCTCAGCTGCCTTGACTCTGACACTTTGCTAAGGGCAAAAAAAACAATCTTAACCCAACCCCCCAGGATCCTGTAAGTCTACTTTAACATATACAAATTCCTTTGGAAATTTCATTTATCTCTACCCGCCAAGATATATGCTAGCAATTATCCTCCAAGCATATGACCCACTGATAATACATCCAAAGGGTCTCATGACTAAAGAGTAATAAATGACCTTTTCCTAAATGGTCCCCTCAAGCTAGCCCCCTCAAGGTCCTGGAAACCTTGTTTCCAAAATTCCTGAGACTTGTGCTATCCCTAATCTCCTCCCAACTTGAAAGTATGTATCACTCACCTGTCACAACCCCAGTGCAGCACTTTCTCCCCAAGGGTCCTGTCCCCAGGCTTTAGTAAAAGCACCTTTTTGCACTGAAGACATCTCAAGAATTCTTTCTTTGCCATCAGCTCTGAACCCCAACATTTCCTACATCACTTACCAAGTACAAAATAGTTTTTTGGAGATAAATAAATTATTATAAGGGTTTTATCTATTCAGAATGAGGAAGTATTGGGTACAAAGGGGAGAAGCAGATGACATGTTATTTGTTGTTCAATTATTTCCTTAGGATGCTTACGTATTTTCATGGTACTCTATGACATCTTGAGGAAATAAGATTCTACACTTTCTTCAATATTATATTTCCTTGTTTATTTGGATTTCTCATATTTGACCTTTGTTTAACCTGAGCCATTTTCTTCTGCAACTTAAGCCTATTCCTTCTGTTTTATTCTTCTAGAGCATGAAATATTTAACAGCAAGCATGAACAGGAGGAGGAGGAAGAGGGGAAGGTGAAAAGAAGAAGGTTAGAGGAGAGAGAGGTAAGGTAGTGGGATGGTTAATTTTAATTTTATGTGTCCACTTGACTAGACTAAAGGATGCCCTGATAGCTAGTTAAACTTTATTTCTGGGTGTGTCTGTGTGAGTGGTGGGGGGGGGCGGTCCAGGAGAAATTAGCATTAAATTGATAGACCCAGTAAAGAACATGGCCTTCAGCAATGTGAGTATCATCCAATCTCTTTAGGGCCTGAAAAGAACAACAAAAGGAAGGGAGGGTAAATTTGCTCTCTTCACTTGACCTGCAACATCCACCTTCTCCTACCTCAGACATCAGTGCTCCTGGTCCTGGAGACTTCCCCCTTGGACTTACACCATCAGCTCCCCTGGTTCTCAGGCCTGCTTACTTGGACTGGACTGAATTACACCACTAGTTTTCCTTATTTTCCAACTTACAGATAGCAGATTGTGAGACTTCTCAGCCCCCATAATCATGTGAGTCAATTCCTGTAATAAATCTATCTATCTATCTATCTATCTATCTATCTAAGGGTTGTTTTTCTCTGGAGAACTCTGGCTAATACAGAGGGAGACAGGAGAAGGAGAAAGAGGAGGGGGGAAAAAAGAAAGGAAAAAGAAGCCAGGTTACTTGATTTGTAGAAAAGATGATTTCCTTGATATGTTCCCCCAGGGCTTGGCCCTAGAGTTTGGGTGAAAATAAGAATAAATCATTTCACGTTGATATAGTTTGGATATTGCAGGTTTAAAAAGTCTCACCTTGCAGTTATTCTATGTTCTATCTAACAGCTGCTTCTTCTTTTGCAATTGGATGTTGAAGTGAAATAGATGGGTTTGTAGCCACTGACCTTTCTCTCAGTCCATAACGCTTAAATGTTGGCACAGTTGATTCAATATAAGAAAACCACTGGGGTTTGGAGAAAAGAACTTGAATTTTGTAGACACAGACAACCAAAATCAAATTCCAATTGGGCCATTTGCTATTTGTATAATTTCTGTCAAGTAACTTAATATCTGGTTCTCACCTTCTTTATTGATGCAATGGAAAATTTAGCCCATAAGATTACTTAAAAATCAAATATTTGTGCTCAAAACCTAGTAGGTATTCATTAATTCATTTCCTTAAAATCAATGTTAAATTTGAGTTTAAAAAAAAGTCTGAAGAAAGGGAAGAGGAGCCAAATTAGGCATAATCTTGCAAAAATGTAATGAAAGTATAATTTATAGAAAAATATTTTTGCTTGAGGAAAATGAAATTGACACAAAAATGTAGAAATTTTAATAAAGGGTCATCATATAAATTGGTCTAGTTAGGCACCTTAACACTGTAAAGCAGTGACATAGTTTAAATCAAATATAGTGAAGGGCACCTGGGTGGCTCAGTTGTTGAGCGTCTGCCTTCGGCTCGGGTCATGATCCCAGGGTCCTGGGATCGAGTCCCACGTCAGGCTCCCTGCTCAGCAGGAGACCTGCTTCTCCCTCTCCCACTCCCCCTGCTTGTGTTCCTGCTCTTGCTGTGTCTCTCTCTGTCAAATAAATAAATAAAATCTTTAAAAAAATATCAAATATAGTGAAAGTATATCCAGAAAAAGAAATGTACAGTAACAGAAACAGTTTCAGGTACTATAAATGAGATGTAGAAGCATTCCTCAGATTCTCTTATAATTTATGCTTTGAATGAATATGTATTGAGTGCCTTCTGTGTGCCCAGTGGATCTTCTTATGGATGCTTGGGAATCATTAATGAACAAAGAAGACACAGGTTCTGACCTCATGGAATTTCAGTTCAGTTAACTAAATTAATACAATTTATGGGGCGCCTGGGTAGCTCAGTCTGTTAAGCATCTGCCTTTGGCTTAGGTCATGATCCCAGAGTCCTGGGATCAAGTCCTTCATCGGGATCCCTGCTCAGCAGGGGTCTGATTCTCCCTCTGCCCCTCCCCTCGTTCGTGCTCTCTCTCACATTCTATCAAATAAAGTTTTTTAAAAAATAAAATAATATAATTTATGACAAATATGACTTTCGAAATCACAATTTATTCTTCAGGAAAGCAGGTTGGATAGTCATTCACTACTGATAAACATAATGAGGTAAATATTTCAGAATTAATGACCAAAAAAACTATTTCTTTCTGTGTACTTGGCAAGATCAACACCTTTAGCAGTAAGCTAGTCAAAAATTATCTGTGAACTAGCTGTATGCCAACTATAATTTGGAGTAGATGAAACAAAAGCAAATATACTAATACTCCTCCCCTTGAGACACTCCCAGTCCAGTCAAAAGGTCACACATACAAAGAATTACAATACCATTTCAACTGCTTCTAAGTAGTCTCTACCTCCAGCCTTATCCTCAACTTCCAAGCCAACACTGACAAGCCTGTCAGTGTGAATTCTAAGACACATTTCTTGTATACTTTATATGCCATAATAGATCTCCACAATAAACATAAATAAAGTACTGAGGGGACACCTGGGTGGTTCAGTTGGTTAAGCATCCAACTCTTGATTTTGGCTCAGGTCATGATGTCAGGGTCATGACATAGAGCCCCAGCTCCAGCTCTGCAATGAGCATAGAGCCTGCTTAAGATTCTCTCTTTCCCTCTCCCTCTGCCCCTCCTTGCCATGCTTGTGCTCTCTCCCTTCCAATAAAAAGTAATTGTTAGGGGGCGGAGCAAGATGGCGGAGGAGTAGGAGACCTGGATTTCGTCTGGTCTCAGGAATTCAGCTGAATAGGGATCAAACCATTCTGAACACCTACGAACTCAACAGGAGATCGAAGAAAAGAATAGCAACAACTCTCTGAACAGAAAAGCGACCACTTACTGGAAGGTAGGACGTGCGGAGAAGTGAATCCGAGGCGATATTCGGGAGGATAGACGGCGGGGTAGGGGGCCTCCCTTGGCCGGTTCTGACAAGTGATAGAGCAGCAGAGCACAAAATCGGAACATTTAGAAGTTGGCTCCGCTGAGGGATGTCGCTCCAGTGGCTAAGCGGGGGGTGGAACCCTCACGGGACAGTGTGGTCTCAGGACCCTCGGGGTCACAGAAAGACCGGGGGTGCCTGAGTGCAGTAGAGCTCCCAGGTATTGGAGAGGGGAAGCCGGCTGCAGAGACGGAGCCAAGACGCAGGCTCTCAGCTCGGGGTTGCCATAAACCGTGATCCGTGGCACAGTTGGGCCACTGGTCCTCCAGCAGGGACCCAACAAGCGGCAGAGCCGGGAAGACTCCCCTTCCTCCCCCAGGGGGAGCGGCGTGGGAATGCACCGCAGGGATCTGCTGGGTTTGGAGACTCCACACGGGATCAGGTGCCAGAGATTGAAACACTCGGTCACAGGCCGGGTGAGCACGGAGCGTGGCCGGAGACCAGGGAGACGGGAGTGACTGGCTGCTTTTCTCTGGGGGTGCACTGAGGAGTGGGGCCCCGAGTTCTCGGCTCCTCTGGGCGGAGACTGGGAGGCCACCATTTTTACTCTGGTCCTCCAAAGCTGTACCGAGGGCTTGCATGGAACAAAAGCTCCCGAGAGCAAACCCGAGCAGATTGCTTAGCCCGGACGACAAGGGCGGGGCAATTCTGCTTCCGGCAAAGACATTTGGGAAGCACGGGAACAGGCCCCTTCCCCAGAAGATCAGCAGGAACAGTCAGCCAAGACCAAGTTTAGCGATCAATGAAAACGGGAGAACTCCAGTGCTAGGGGAATACTGCACATAGAATTCATGGCTTTTTTTACCATGACTCATAAGTCTTTCAAAGTTAATTTTTTTAACTTTTTTTTTTTTGAATTTTTCTTTTTCACTTTTTCAACCAACATCTTATGACTCCCTTTTTAAAAAAAAACATTTTTATTTTTCATTTTTAAAGTCATATTCTATCCCTTCATAGTAGTTACCCTTATTTTTGACATATATAGATATAAGTTGCTCTCTCTTTAAAATTTTGAGATACAGTTTCTTCTAACGGATCAAAATATACTGTAAATCACTAGTGTATGGCTTTGTTCTAGTCTCTTGCCTGATCACATTCTCTCCCTTTTTTTTTTTAAATCTTCTTCTTTCTTTTGTCAAACAACTTATCTTACCAATTCTTTTATAAAATCTTTTATAATTTTCATCTTTACATTTATCTTCTATCTCTTCATTGTATCAATACTTATTTTGTACATATATAAGTCTTTCTTCCTTTAAAATTTTAGGAGGTACTTTCTTCTAACAGACCAAAATACGCCTAAAATCCAGTGTGTGGCACTGATCTATGCACTAGCCTGATCATATTTGATCATATTCTGTTTTTTTGTTTTGTTTTGTTCTGTTTTTGTTTGTTATCTTTTTCTTTTTTTCTCTCTCTTTCTTTTTTCTTTCTTTCCCTTTCTTTTCCCCTGGTTTCAGGTCTTTTCTGATTTGTTTAGAATATATTTTCTGGGGACTTTGTTAACCTGTTAGCATTTTGTACACTCATTCATCTATTCTCCTCTGGACAAAATGACAAGATGAAAAAAATCACCTCAACAAAAAGAACAAAAGGTAGTACTGTCTGCCAGGGACCTACTCTTTACGGACATTAGTACAATGTCAGACCTAGAGTTCAGAATCATGATTTTAAAGATACTAGCTGGGATTGAAAAAAGCATGGAAGTTATTAGAGAAACCCTTCCTGGAGAAACAAAAGAACTAAAGTCTAACCAAATCGAAATCAAAAAGACTATTCATGAGGTGCAATCAAAAATGGGGGCACAAACTGCTAGGATAAATAAGGCAGAAGAGAGAATCAGCAATATAGAAGACCAAATGATGGAAAATAAAGAAGCTGAGAAAAAGAGAGATAAACGACTACTGGATCATGAGGGCAGAATTCGAGAGATAAGCGATACCATAAGACTAAACAACATTAGAATAATTGGGATCCCAGAAGAAGAAGAAAGAGAGAGAGGGGCAGAAGGTATATTGGAGCATATTATAGCAGAGAACTTCCCTAATGTGGGGAAGGAAAGAGGCATCAAAATCCAGGGGGCACAGAGAACCCCTCTCAAAATCAATAAAAATAGGTCAACACCCCGATATCTAATAGTAAAACGTAGGACTCTCAGAGACAAAGAGAAAATCTTGAAAGCAGCTCAGGAGAAGAGATATGTAACCTACAATGGTAGAAATACTAGACTGGCAAGAGACCTATCCACAGAGACCTTACAGGCCAGAAAGGACTGGCATGATATCTTCAGAGCACTAAAAGAGAAGAATATGCAGCCAAGAATACTAGATCCAGCTAGGCTGTCATTGAACATAGAAGGAGAGATAAAAAGCTTCCAGGACAAACAAAAACTAAAGGAATTTGCAAACATGAAACCAGCCCTACAAGAAATATTGAAAGGGGTCCTCTAAGCAAAGAGAGAGCCTAAAAGCAGCATAGACCAGAAAGGAACACAGACAATATACAGTAACAGTCACGTTACAGGCAATACAGTGGCACTAAATTCCCATCTTTCAATAGTTACTCTGAATGTAAATGGGCTAAATGCCCCAATCAAAAGACACAGGCTATCAGATTGGATTAAAAAATAATACCCATCCATATGCTGTCTGCAAAAGACTCATTTTAGACCAAAAGACACCCCCACAATGAAAGTGAGGGGATGGAAAACCATTTACCATGCTAATGGACACCAAAAGAAAGCTGGGGTGGCAATCCTTATATAGGACAAATTAGATTTTATTTATTTTTTTTATTTTTTTTAAATATTTTATTTATTTATTTGAGAGAGCAAGAATGAGAGAGAGAGAGAGCACATGAGAGGGTGGAGGGTCAGAGGGAGAAGCAGACTCCATGCTGAGCAGGGAGCCCGATGTGGGACTCGATCCCGGGACTCCAGGATCATGACCTGAGCCAAAGGCAGTCGCTTAACCAACTGAGCCACCCAGGCGCCCGACAAATTAGATTTTAAAACAAAGACTGTAATAAGAGATGAGGAAGGACACTATATCCTACTTAAAGTGTCTAACCAACAAGAAGATCTAACAGTTGTAAATATCTGTGCCCCGAACATGGGAGCAGCCAATTATATAAGGCAATTAATAACAAAAGCAAAGAAACACATTGACAACAATACAATAATAGTGGGGGACTTTAACAGCCCCCTCACTGAAATGGACAGATCATCTAAGCAAAAGATCAACAAGGAAATAAGGACTTTAAATGAAACACTGGACCAAATGGACATCACAGACATATTCAGAACATTCCATCTGAAAGCAACAGAATACACATTCTTCTCTAGTGCCCATGGAACATTCTCCAGAATTGATCACATCCTAGGTCACAAATCAGGTCTCAACCGGTACCAAAAGATTGGGATTATTCCCTGCATATTTTCAACCACAATGCTCTGAAACTAGAACTCAATCACAAGAGGAAAGTCGGAAAGAACTCAAATACATGGAGGCTAAGAGCATCCTACTAGAGAATGAATGGGTCAACCAAGAAATTAAAGAAGAATTAAAAAAATTCATGGAAACCAATGAAAATGAAAACACAACTGTTCAAAATCTTTGGGATACAGCAAAGGCAGTCCTAAGAGGAAAGTATATAGCAATACAAGCCTTTCTCAAGAAACAAGAAAGGTCTCAAATACACAACCTAATCCTACACCTAAAGGAGCTAGAGAAAAAACAGCAAATGAAGCCTAAACCCAGCAGGAGAAGAGAAATCATAAAGATCAGAGCAGAAATCAATGAACTAGAAACCAAAAGAACAGTAGAACAGATCAACGAAACTAGGAGCTGGTTCTTTGAAAGAATTAACAAGAATGATAAACTCCTGGCCAGACTTATCAAAGGGAAAAGAGAAATGACCCAAATCAACAAAATCATGAATGAAAGAGGAGAGATCACAACCAACACAAGAAATACAAACAATTATAAGAACGTATTATGAGCAACTCTATGCCAGCAAATTAGATAAGCTGGAAGAAATGGATGCATTCCTAGAGATGTATCAACTACCATTAAGTGAACCAGGAAGAAATAGAAAACCTGAACAGACCTATAACCACTAAGGAAATTGAAGCAGTCATCAAAAATCTCCCAACAAACAAAAGCCCAGGGCCAGATGGCTTCCCAGGGGAATTCTACCAAACATTTCAAGAAGAATTAATACCTATTCTCCTGAAACTGTTCCACAAAATAGAAATGGGAGGAAAACTTCCAAACTCATTTTATGAGGCCACCATTACCTTGATCCCAAAACCAAAGACCCCATGAAAGAGGAGAATTACAGACCAATATCCTTGATTAAAATGGATGCAAAAAGTCTCACCAAAATACTAGCCAATAGGATCCAACAGTACATAAAAGGATTATTCACCATGACCAAGTGGGATTTATCCCTGCTGTGCAAATCGGTTCAACGTCCGCAAATCAATCAACATGATACAATATATTAAAAAAAGAAAGAACAAAAATCATATGATCCTCTCAATAGATGCAGAAAAAGCATTTGACAAAGTACAGCACCCTTTCTTGATCAAAACTCTTCAGAGTCTAGGGATAGAGGGTACATACCTCAATATCATAAAAGCCATCTACGAAAAACCTACAGCGAATATCATTCCCAATGGGGAAAAGCTGAGAACTTTCCTCCTAAGGTCAGGAATGTGGCAGGGATGTCCACTCTCACCACTGCTATTCAACATAGTATTAGAAGTCCTAGCCACAGCAATCAGACAACAAAAAGAAATCAAAAGCATCCAAATCGGCAAAGAGGAAGTCAAACTCTCACTCTTTGCAGATGATATGATACTCTATGTGGAAAACCCAAAAGACTCCACCCCAAAACTGCTAGAACTCATACAGGAATTCAGTCAAGTAGCAGGATATAAAATCAATGCACTGAAATCGGCGGCATTCCTATACACCAACAACAAGACAGAAGAGAGACAAATCAAGGAGTTGATCCCATTTACAATTGCACGCAAAACCATAAGATACCTAGGAATAAATCTAACCAAGGAGGCAAAGGATCTGTACTCAGAAAACTATAAAATACTCATGAAAGAAACTGAAGAAGACAGAAAGAAATGGAAAAATGTTCCATGCTCATGGATTGGAAGAACATTGTGAAGATGTCAATGCTACCTCGAGCAATCCACACATTCAATGCAATCCCCACCAAAATACCATCCACTTTTTTCAAAGAAATGGGACAAATAATCCTAACATTTGTATGGAACCAGAAGAGACCCCGAATAGCCAGAGGAATATTGAAAAAGAAAAGCAAAGCTGGCGGCATTCCAATTCCGCACTTCTAGCTCTATTACAAAGCTGTCATCATCAAGACAGTATGGTACTGGCACAAAAACAGACACATAGATCAATGGAACAGAATAGAGAGCCCAGAAATGGACCCTCAATTCTATGGTCAACTCATCATTGACAAAGCAGGAAAGAATGTCCAATGGAAAAAAGACAGTCTCTTCTACAAATGGTGTTGGGGAAATTGCACAGCCACATGCAGAAGAATGAAACTGGACCATTTCCTTACACCACACACAAAAATAGACTCCAAATGGTTGAAAGACCTAAACGTGAGACAGGAGTCCATCCAAATCCTAAAGGAGAACACAGGCAGCAACCTCTTCCACCTCAGCCGCAGCAACTTCTTCCTAGAAACATCGCCAAAGGCAAGGGAAGCAAGGGCAAAAAGGAACTCTTGGGATCTCATCAAGATAAAAAGCTTTTGCACAGCAAATGAAACAGTCCACAAAACCAAAAGACAACCGACAGAATGGGAGAAAATATTTGCAAATGACATATCTGATAAAGGGCTAGTATCCAAAATCTATAAAGAACTTATCAAACTCAACACCCAAAGAACAAATGATCCAATCACGAAATGGGCAGAAGATATGAACAGACATTTTTCCAAAGAAGACATCCAAATGGCCAACAGACACATGAAAAAGTGCTCAACATCGCTCGGCATCAGGGAAGTCCAAATCAAAACCTCAATGAGATACCACCTCACACTAGTCAGAATGGCTAAAAATAACAAGTCAAGAAATGACAGATGTTGGCAGGGATGTGGAGAAAGGGGAACCCTCCTACACTGTTGGTGGGAATGCAAGCTGGTACAACCACTCTGGAAAACAGTATGGAGGTTCCTGGAACAGTTGAAAATAGAGCTACCATAGGATCCAGCAATTACACTACTGGGTATTTAGCACAAAGATACAAATGTAGGGATCTGAAGGGGTACGCGCACCCCATTGTTTATAGCAGCAATGTCCACAATAGCCAAACTGTGGAAAGAGCCAAGATGTCCATCAACAGATGAATGGATAAAGAAAAGGTGGTAGATATACACAATGGAATATTATGCAGCCATCAAAAGGAATGAGATCTTGCCATTTGCAATGACGTGGATGGAACTGGAGGGTGTTATGCTGAGTGAAATAAGTCAATCAGAGAAAGACATGTATCATATGACCTCACTGATATGAGGAATTCTTAATCTCAGGAAACAAACTGAGGGTTGCTGGAGTGGTGGGGGGGTGCGATGGATGGGGTGGCTGGGTGATAGACATTGGGGAGGGTATGTGCTATGGTGAGTGCTGTGAATTGTGCAAGACTGTTGAATCACAGATCTGTACCTCTGAAACAAATAATGCAATATATGTTAAGAAAAAAAAAGAGGAAGAAGATAGCAGGACGGGAAGAATGAAGGGGAGTAAGTCGGAGGGGGAGACGAACCATGAGAGACGATGCACTCTGAAAAACAAAGTGAGGGTTCTAGAGGGGAGGTGGGTGGGGAAATGGGTTAACCTGGTGAGGGTATTAAAAAGGGCATGTTCTGCGTGGAGCACTGGGTGTTATGCACAAACAATGAATCATGGAACACTACATCAAAAACTAATGATGTAATATATGGTGATTAACATAACAATAAAAAATTTAAGAAAAAATAAATAAGAAGACTAAAGAAAATGAAAAAAATAATTATTTAATAATCAAAAAATAAAGCACCGAGGACACAATGTTTCCACAGTTTTAAATTATCTCTTTACTATATATTTAGTATATGATACCTTATTATATTTCTATTTCACTGTATTTCTGTTCTTCTGTAACAAATTTCTACAAACATAGTGGCTTAAAACAACACAAATTTATTATCTTCAAGTTCTGGAGATAAGTCCAAAAATAGTCACACTGTGCTAAAGTGCTGGCAAAGCTAGTTCCTTCTAAAGGCTTTAAATGGAGAATCCATTTCAGTCTCTTCTTCAACGTGTGGGCGTTACCTGTGTTCTTTGGCTCTGGTCTCTTCTTTGTATTACTTAAACCTCATGCCCATCTTGTTACATCTCCTAATAGTGACTCTGATTCTCCTGCCTACCTCTTATAAGGATCCTGTGATTCCACTGTGTGTACCTAAGTAATCCAAAGCAATACCCTCACTTCATTATCCTTAATCAAATTTGAGAAGTCCCTTTTACTATGTAAGATAGCATATTTACAAGTTCTGGATTTAGTATTTGGGAATTTTTTTGGGAGGCCACATTATTCAGCTTAACACAGCTATTGTGAAACAGTATTAATATAAAATAAAATGCAGGGCGCCTGGGTGGCTCAGTTGGTTAAGTGACGGCCTTCAGCTCAGGTCATGATCCCAGGGTCCTGGGATCGAGTCCCACTTCGGGCTTCCTGCTCAGCAGGGAGTCTGCTTCTCCCTCTGAGGGAGGAAGAGGTTCCCTCTCGTGCTTTCTATCTCTCATTCTCTCTCTCTCTGAAATAAATAAAATCTTTAAAAAAAATAAAATAAAAGGTATCTTTACTTATAATTATCTTTAACATATAAAATTCCCTAACTGTAATATATAACAGAAGTAAAAGGAAACCAATTTATAATAAAATAATATGCATTTGAGTATGTAGATTCTTTGGCACAACCACACTAAAAAAATAATTATGCAGTCAGATATCTTCATTGAAATGTAAAAGTACCATGAATATGACAAAAATAATGCCGTAACATATTGACATATTGATATTGTCACACTGATATGGGTGTACTATACTGGCAATTCAAAACAAGATTTTTCAAAATGAACAATACTTGATAAAGTTCCAAACAAACATGGTAGATTTACATGGTAGTCTTATTCCTAGAAAATTTTGTATTTTGTATTTAAAATGTGAAAAGTGTTTTGTATTTATATGTAAAACAGTTTTGGATCAGGCTCGGATAACTAAAATTGTTTTTCACCTATGTGTATATTTATACACCATAAACACTCAACCACTGCTGCTAGTAATATAAAATGGTGCAACCACTTTGGAGAACATTTTGGCAATTTCTTAAAAAAAATTAAATCTACACCTGGCAAATGATTGTGCCTTGCATGCTTAAATATTTACCCAAGATAAATAAAAGTAACTATACAAATACATGAATATCGATAGCAGCTTAACTTACAATAGATAAAAACTAGAAATGACACAAATGTCCATTAGTAGTTGAATAGATACACAGATTTATGGTTTATCCATGTAACAGAATACTATTCTACAATACAAAAATTGCACCATTGATGTATCTATGAAAATGAATGAGTCTCAAAAGAATAATGCTGAATAAGAGAAGACAGATGCAGTGGGAGAGAGAGAGAATGCACTGATCTCTGATTCCATTTATACACGGTTCTAGTAAATTACAAACTAATCCATAGTGATATAAAAGAGATGAGCTCTGTGGGAGAACATAAAAGGGTGGGTAGAGGGCTTCTAAAGAACATGAAGAAAACTGTGGAAATGACAAGTACATTTTTATCTTCCTATAATGATAATTTCATGGGTGTATACACATGTTAAAAGTTTTAAATTGTACAATTTATATATATATACATACACAGCTTATAATTCATTACTTTTACTGTAATAAAGCTGAAAAAATGAACTTTAAATTGTTTATGACAAGAATAGTTGTAATACTCTCTACAAACATTTTGATTAAATTTAAAAAAAAAAAACCTTTGCATGTTCCCTTATTTCATTATAAGCCTCTCTCCAGAGCTGAATAGAGGATTTATTTCATGATCAGGCCTACCCCTCTCCACTATTAAATTAACAGCACATCCAAGGTGATAACTCAGTCCTTTACTCCTATAAATTTCAGATCATCTTCTATGGGATTCTTTGATCCTACATGTATGTTTGGGCAGGAACTCTCCAAATCCCTCTTTGGAAAAAATCCCCTGAATGTGTCAATTGGGGCATCCCAATTACTAACCCAGATTCCACATCTTGAGGTGGTCATGTTTCCAACATGAGTCAAGTTGACTACAGATTCTTTCTTTAGGAACCCATAGGAAGAGGGTTGTCTGATAAATACAGGACGCCTAGTGAAATTTAAATTTCAGATAAAGAACAAATAATATTTTAGTTTAAGTATGACCCTAAATTATTTGTTTATCTGAAATTCAAAATTAATTGAGTATTTTGTACTTTTGTTAAATCTAGCAACTCTTCCTGAGGTTACTAAGTTGTTTTTGGCAAAAATAACAGAGAAACACTAGGCATATGAATAAGATGTGGGATGGTTAGCCATTAAAATACATTATTTTAATGTATATATTACTAGAGCTTCTTGGGTCAAGTTGTAAAAATATAACTGAATTATTTATTTATTTGTTTGTTTATTTATTTTTAAAGATTATATATGACAGAGAGAGACACAGCGAGAGCGGGAACACAAGCAGGCGGAGTGGGAGAGGGAGAAGCAGGCTTCCCGCTGAGCAGGAAGCCCGATGCGGGACTTGATCCCAGGACCCCAGGATTACGACCCAAGCCGAAGGCAGATGCTTAATGACTGAGCCACCCAGGTGCCCTAATACAGTTGAATTTATATAATAGATTTGTTTCCAGTACAAATGTACATATCACTTTGTAGAAGTTTTGGGGCATACTGGCCCTAAATGTTTAATATTTGCAAAACTGAAGTGATATGAGAGAAAGAATGTTTATATGCTTTTTACTAATTATTAGATCACTTATTTCCCTCAGTTTGAATGAGCAGAAATTGAAACTAGCTAACTATGTCTAAGAAAGTGAATCAGGGCATAATCAAGGTGATGCAATGGACAAAGTTGAAAATGTAAGTCAGGCAGCTCATTTTCTCAATGTAAAAAAAATCTAACTTTCTCAATGCAGGGTAGGGTAAGCCAAGTAGTTCATTTGTTTTCATCTTGAGTGTGTAAGTAAACAAGGATGTGCCTGTAATTTTATTTTATTTTATTTTTTTGTGGCTGTAATTTTAGACTGTGGTTATAATCTGGAGAATTTTGAATCCTGACAGAGATCATCTTATTCCTCCTCTGATGGAGAGAGAAACCAATCTTCTGAATGAGAACATGAGACAGATCTCCCTACCTCACATAATGATATAACTGCCTGTTGACCCCAGGGTAGAAATAAACTACAGGTGAATAAATTTATTCTCAGCCTCAGCCACACAGACTTCCTTGTTGATCTTATGGTGGGGTTTGGTTCCTGAGACTGCATCTTCCCGTTCCCGCTTTTACTTTTATTATTATTTTTATTTAATGTTCTTAACAACACCATGAGAACAGTGCTAAGAAAACTGAAGAACAAGAGAGAGAAATTAAGGACAGCATTTTGTTATGGCCCTCAATCAATTAAACACTTTAAATTACTGTTTTTATAATTACCCTACTCTGAAGACTTTCCAGCAAAATGTTCTTATTTAAAGCAGGTACTTTTTGTATGTACAGAAACTTCATTCTGTTTTGTTGCCCTACATTCGTTCATGCATACTTCTCAGGTTATTTCTAATATTATATGTGAGATGACTGCACAGAGATTAAGACCAAAATTTATATTGTTGCTAGTACTGAAAGACTGAAAATATGTACACAATGCAAATCCAAATAAGCTTCTAATGGAAACATATGAAGAAGATATCCCAGAGCATATTCACTGACACTGATTGAAATTTTATCTGAAACAATAAATTTTTCTGATACCATTTCTGAGAAATGTGTGATCCCATAAACAAGCCCATCTGAATGCCTCCTACATTTTTCCTGTGTTGTGCCAAGAGAAATAATAAATATTAACTTTATTTCAACAAATAGTATACTTACAGTAAATTACTCAAGCCTAGAAGTCAGGAAATTCCCACACATTCAGGTTTATAACAAAATAGTTAATGTAATGATAAACTTAACCAAATATATTGTGAGTTGGAGATAAATGTAACACATCTATAGAATTATAAAACTGCTTCACGCAGAATTATCAGACTGAATTAAACCAAAACTTTGTTCCTGCTTTGAGTCAAATAACTACTTGCAGTCAAGATGTACCTCCCCTGTACCTGCACAGAACTGGGTAGGTGGCTTTGCACTTTACCAATACCAATTCCCATAGCACTAATCTTTTATTTTTCATGAACTGAAAAGTATGCTGTACTTCTGTTTGAGTTTCATTAAGTTAAACACTATAAAGTACTTTTTCAAAGAAGAGGGATATTTTTAAAAAAGAAAAAAAATGGAAAAACATTAAAAGCAGAGATACTTTCTTCTCCCATCTTTCTGCCATTTCCAATGGTAAAAGATAACAATACTCAAAGCTCTGAGTACACTTTTTACATTATAAAGTCTTTCCATACCTAGTAATAGTGATTTTTTTAAAGACTTTGAGAGAGGGAGAGAAAGAAAGGGAGACAGCAAGCAGAGGGAGAAGGACAAGCAGACTCCACACCAAGTGCAGAGCCCTACGTGGGGCTTAATCTCATGACCCTGAGATCATGACCTGAGACAAAATCAAGAGTCGGACATTTAACCGACTGAGGGCGCCCCTAAAGTGTTGTTTTTATGATAACCTCTGTGGTGTAGACAAAACACATTTTCTTATGTAAACAAGAAAAAAATCTGGAAATTCTGAATTATTTAGCAATTTGGAAGTGTTTCCCATTTTAGTACTTCAGAGACAGATACCCGAAGTCTTGGGCATGTACATACCTCAAATTCAACTCAGATCCATCCTTTCATATGTTCATGCAAATGGGATTTTCAACTCAGTTGAGACTGGCCTGGTTCAGCATGATTTGGGTATACCAAAATAATTTCAAGATGGGAGGACAGTTACCATCCCATGTCAGAAGATTTAACCTAGATTGAAGGACATAAAATAAAATTTTTAAAAATGTAAGTATCAAATTCAAGTTTAAGAAAAATTTTGATTTCTTTCATTCTATTCATTTATTTATCACTAAAATATTAATGAATAATCTGTAGTAGGCCCTGTTCTAAGAACTATGAATAAGAACAATCTTAAGATTTGGTTCCAGAATTGAGGGACTCAGAGTTTATTTGAAGAGATAGGAAATGAATGTGATGTGGGTCATATTAATGGTGCTGACCAAGAGATATGAGAACACAGAAGTCATGAACTCTGCCTCAGATTTTTAAGAGCCCGAATATTTGAGTTGAGTATTCAAGGTTGATGATACTTTCCTAAAAAAAAATTTATTTATTTTAGAGAGAGAGAGAGAGAGAGACTGCAAGTAGGGGGAGGGGCAGAGGGAGAGAATCCTCAAGCAGACTCTCTGTGGAGTGAGGAGCCCTACACACAAGGCTTGGTCCCAAGACTCATGAGATCATGACCTGAGCCAAAATCAAGAGTCAGACGCTTAACTGACTGAGCCACCCAGGCACCCCAGATTAATGATATTTTTTATAGACAGGACATTAAAAAGAAAAGAAATAATATATTAAAGAACAGATTTGTCAGATGGTAGCATATTCTGATATTCTGGAAATGGCATATATTTAATGAGACTCTAGTCTAGGAGTCCATCAGAGTGGAGGGAAGAGAGGAGACAGAAAAGGCAAGCTAAAAAAAAGGCCATTTAAAAATATATTTTATACTATATTAACATGCCTGAGATTTTTCCCTGAAAATTAAGGGGAATATAATTCAGTTCTGAATTATAAAATTTAAAAAATCATTTTGGCAAAAGACAACCAAAGTCTATTTCCCAAAGCCTCTCAAATTGTAAGAGTCTTTCTAAGTTGCAAGTTTAAAAATATATTAGAAACCACTTTTAATGAATCATTTTTTACTATATTATTTTCAAGACAAATTTAACATTATTTAACTAATCTTATATTAATGGTTCATTGCACTGATAAAATGTACAAAGTAAAAACATGTCCATGAAATTCTTCAAGATCTTGTTCTTTTTGTCTCTTTTTCCTTTTGCTTTCTAAATTTGTGTATTCTCTATAATACAGTCTTTAATAATCAATAGGAATTTAATGAGCAGAGTTTAAATTTAATTGTTCTTGATTAAACAAACATTTAAATATAAATGCCCAGTGTACCACATCCATCTAATCTGCCTTTTATTTTTCCCTAGTAAGGGGGCCTGAAAACCAGAAAAGATCAATAAAGAGGAAGTTATTCGGCAAAAATGTTTCCTTTTTCCCTAAAATGCAAGTGTCTAGGGGTGATTTTTTGAAAGCCAACTCTTTGTTTTGTGCCTAGTCCTTTTTGTGCTTTGTGAACTCAACATTCTATAAATGACAGAAGTTGATTCTGTACAAGTTCAGCTAATATAGTTGACTTTGCCTCTTTTTTCCAGCAACTGATAGACTAATTTTATCACATTATCAGATGGACACAAATTCATGTGGGTGGCAGCTATGAATATTTTATAAATGATAAAATTCACAGTGTGGTACTAGTTTGGGTAAGCAAGACTATGGTCTGGAGACACTGGTCACTTAACAACAGAGTTATTTTCTACTGTAGATGTCAGATACCAAGTGTAAAAGTGCCATTAAGATAGTGACAGAGCTAGGAGTGTTTGGTTGGGTCCAAAAAAATGGCTTAGTAACTGGGATCAAACTTATGACAAAATTATACACCACTACTTGTTTAAAAAAGGTTTTTGGTTAAAAACATTAAATTATAACTTTTAATGTTAGCAAACGAGAAAGAGAAAAGTGGACCATATAGTTTGGAAGAAATGTGTATGCACCTGAAGATGATCCTCAGATGAAGGTGGAGCATTATAAGCGCACATTTGACCAAAACGAGGAGCTAGGGCTCGATGACATGAAGACAGAGAGCTATGAAACAGACTTGGCTACACAGTGGTAGCTACGGGTAGTTCCCAAGCCAGCTTCCAGTGCTGCTCAGACTGAAGGGTTATTTATTACTACTGGGAAAGGCTGGGGTGTCCTCCTTTGGGGCCTTGACCGTGTGGGGAGGACACCTAGTCTGAGAGATGTGGGCAGTTTTGTGAACAATTTGTGATGAAAGTGCAAGCCTGTTGGTTTACTTGACCATATTTTGAAGGTTTTGAATTGGCCTGGGAAGAAACACAGAAATGAACCATGGGGCATGTCATTATCCCTTTTTTCCTATCAACTTTTTACCCTCCCTCCACATAATGCTCTCACTAGGGCTGGAACTCTGAAGATGGAAGACAGCTACATCTGGAGTTTAGTAATTGGTTGGGGAATATAAAATACTGGCTTTCAGCAGGAAAAGAGTCTTCGAAGGGGAGGGAGTTCAACACAGGAGAAGAAGTTCTCATTAAAGTGATGGATTTCCAACAAAAAACAAAAAAAATTTTTTCCACTGTTCAAAATTTATTTGGTCTTTTAGTTGGTATGACACTTAGTTGGTTGCATTGTCTTTTTACATTATATGGCCATGTACACTATATTCTGACATACATGATACACAAAGTAAGATCCTTTAGGACAGTTATGCACAATACATGCAATATTGAATTTATACATTGGATCCCAGGACATGACTGACTGGAAAAGATGGACTAGACATGTCAGGTGTTGGGGGAAGGAACCCGAAGTGACAGAACACACAGTAAACACACATCTGGTGTGCAGAGCAACCGCAGCTCTGGCAGTGCTGCCTCTGAGATGGAGGGGCTAACGTACGTTAAATAATTTAAGGCTACAAAGACAGTTATCATCCAGCATCAGGATACAGCTGCAGGGTTTGGTGAACCATTCCTATTTGGAACTTTAGGAAACTAACGTTTTTTTCTTAGGCCATTTTAATATTACTTGAGTAACAGATCAGATAATAAGGACAATATACACAACCTCCAACTAAAATCCTGCTGTAGTCTAAACCGTGAAGTGGTACATTAGAAAACTTTAAAACTGCAGCTCCTTTTGGATCCCCCAAAGTGTATCTGCACTCTTCTTCAAATGGGACTTTTCCTCAGGAAGCGTAATGGGTAAACTCCAGATCTTGGCTATAATCATTAAGCAACATGGTTCTCAATCTTTAGGGTATAAGGAATAATCTGGTGTACTTTATCAAAGCTGTAAATTCTTGATCCCCAACATGAGAGATTTTGATTCAGTATATCATGGGCTATGGTCCATGAATCTGAATTTTCAATAAAAATCTAAGTTTATTTTTACATCATGCTTCAAGAAATTCTGCCAGACCAGATGGGATAAGAGGTAGATGAAAAGACCCAGTCCTTTGGCCATAAATCAGAAGCTTCAATTTGAATTGGCTGAGGTCAGGAAACAGGCATTTCCTGGACACTGTCTTCCAAATTATTTCTATAGAGCAATCAGCCTTTTTGGTGTAATTGAATAGTTTCTCTACCAATTATTTACTGAGTAAGTATCTGTCGTTTGCCAATCCTGGACTAGTCATAATCAACGTACAAAGAAAAACAAATAGCTGGCACTGTCCCTGGTTTTAAGGATCTTATAAAGTCTCAGTGGGACTGAACTGTATTTTATATAGATTCTCAGAAAACAAAGAATTACTCAACTCCATTCCCTCCCATATGAAGGCAATGGGGCTTCAGAATAGGCAGAGGGCGGGGTCATCTGGATTAAGATAGCTGGACTAGACTTTTGGAAGGGAAGACTTTATAAGTGATAGAGCTACTTTATTCAATTCTTTTCCATTTTCCAAGGCTAATTACAGCCCGTTTTATAGCATCTTCACATGTATTAACACATATAATTCTTGTTTAGAAAGCTTGAGATCAGATAAAGGCATTGCATCAACATGATGCTTCAGGTGCTTTCTTAACTGCTTTTTAGAAGCAATTTCATTCATTGAATCCAAAGAGTTATTGAATACTTACTATGTGTCATACACTGATAGGAGTAAGGCATTAAGCTATACACTCAAAAACTCTTGCTCCAGTGGAAGTTACATTCTAAAGGGGAAAAACAGAAAACTGACAAAAATAAATCGGTAAAATATGGAAAGGTGGCAGTCTGGTCTAAATTCAGTGTGTTTTGCTTGAATAACTAGAGGACAAAGTCTTCAAGAAATGCTGTAAAAAACCAAAAGCATTTTTCTTGTAAATATTTTGTATCATTATTCATTTAAAGCCTTTTTAAAAATGGACTTTAGAAACTGAAGTTTTTGATGATTCAGACACCACCGAAATTCCACTTTGCTCTGTTGTAAATAGGAAAGTGATGGGAATGGAAAGATTTGCTTATCTCAGTGGTTCTCAAATTTAAATGTATGTGTGTAGAGAGCAAGATGGGGTCAGTCATGCCAAGCAGTGACTCACGTCAAGCAGTGATACAAGCAGCCAAGGAGATGGCAGCTAAGACCGCATGTCACGGAAACCAGCACAGACTGACAATACTAAGGACTGAAACTGTAAGGCCACGTAAACCTGGAAGAACCAAGAGCTGATAATCACTGTAACCAGAGGAGAACTGTGAAAGCCCAAAACTGATTAAACTCCTTTAAAAGGGAGTACTTTTGCAGCAAATTGTCAGACTCTCCAGACCCTGACCCTTCCACATCTGACCACACTAAAAAAGCAACTGCTACCAAAGGCTCTGCCCAACCAATCTCTAAACATAATAGAGATCTTTCATCGCTTGAACATAAGAAGCAGTAGGTGCCAGAAGCTGACAAAGACCAGAGAGAAGCCTCATCTCAACTCTGCACTCCATATGTGTTTGGTTTGTTACCTTACCCCTTATTGTATCTGCGTGACTTTATACTGTGCTTTGCTTTGTGTGATGTGTATGAAACCAACATAAATGCATAGTGAAGGGGCGCCTGGGTGGCTCAGTCGTTAAGCGTGTGCCTTCGGCTCAGGTCATGATCCCAGGGTCCTGGGATCGAGCCCCACACGGGGTTCCCTGCTCCGCGGGAAGCCTGCTTCTCCCTCTCCCACTCCCCCTGCTTGTGTTCCCTCTCTCGCTGTGTCTCTCTCTGTCAAATAAATAAATAAAATCTTTTAAAAAAATAAATGCATAGCGAAATGTCACTGAGTTATGAACCCTGAGACTGCTATACAATTATGTTAAACTTGCTTTATGATTGAATAAAACTAACATTGTGAAAAGATGCAACTCACGTACATGCCTTTCTAGCATGCTCACAACAGTGTGAAAATCATCCTGGGGGCTCCTTTAAAAAACTGACGTCTGGAACCTAACTGCAAGGATTCTGAAGATTTTGTGTGAGTGTGAGAAATCATTTACCTCTAATTGTAGGTGATTCTATGTACAGCAGGGTTGAGAGTCACTGGCACAAGTAAACAAATAAAGAAAATACATAATGTATAGAAAATGTTTAACCACCTAAGGAAAACGTATTTTCCAATCTCCGGTATACAAGATGTATTTGAAAATAATAAAATACATTTTGTTTAACCTAGTCTATAATTCATTTTTTCTAATATTCAGATGGTACTGCCTAAGCGAGTCTGTACATTCGCTACAAATGAAAAGCTGCCTTCTAATATTCCCCAACTAACTATGGAGACTTTACAAACTGGGTTACTATAAAGCTTCCAACATCTTCCTCATCTTTCAATGAATATGAAATCCTTCTTGGTTCCACCCTGATAAATTTGTAGAATAAGCTGACAAAGCAACACAGTACTTGATTTGATTCTTCTAAGCAAGAATAAAATGTGCCTTTCAGTTTGCCATTGCACCTGGAACATTAGAGCTGACTTTATTGGGTTAAGGTAACATCTGAAGTGGATTAATGTGATAGATGCAGAGAGGCACGCTGATCATTAGAAAAGATGTTAGATAGACTTGTATATAGTCTCCTTCAGAGCTTTCATTCTAAACAAATAAACAAACAAAACCAAAGAGGCATCAAGTTCTATACAGGTGGCTTTGGCTATTCTTTGTCTACTTCCACCTTCCCCTTCTCATACTCTGCCCTCAATTTTCACACTGGAGTCCTATATATTAGTCCAATAGTAATGATTTTATAGATTAAGGTGAGTTACATTTTATTCCATATTCAGCCTGTTTCCAGGAGGGTGATCATTTTTGTCATGCATTTGGAACCCTCAGTAGTCAGAGAAATATTTTACTTGTTTCTCATGCATCGACATATTGATTTCAACTGCAAACTTTACACTAAAGGGGACATAGTCTACTCTCACCCCGAAGTGGAAAAGATCTGCCTTACAATTCTGTCATCTTTTATCTTTCTGTGAGATTCAGCCTCCCTTATTTAGAATCTCTCCTCAAACTATTCAAATCAATCAGTATTCTACTCAAGTCCCTTGTAATTTTTTGGTCCTGATCAAATATTTTTCTTCTTTTCCCACAATACTTCTGACTCTTATGAGATTAAGTAATCTGATATGATAGTGAATAATACTGCTAACATCTCCAAATCAGCATAAATACCATAATACCCTAAGTATTTGATTATTCAAAGATTCATTTCATAGCTCAAATCTTGTGAAACTAGCATTATTATTGTATTGAAGAAACCAAGATTCAAATATTCACATGGTGGGTTTCTGGATTAAGCATTAAGGCAGCCTGAACTAATGCAGACATCCCCAACAACCTCTATATCTCCCACACACTGCTAAAAATTTAGAAATTCTGATGACATAGAAAAGATAGTAATAAAAAGCTGAACTCAAATTTAAAAAAAGGAAATCTACATTTGTGAAAAAAAGCAAAAACATAAAACTCAAGAGGTAAAATGATAGTCTGATATTTTAATAGGATGAGGTCAATGTGGGGTATGGATACAGATCCTAATATGAAGATGATATATTAACATCCATTTTGAGATGTTATGTCCATTTGGAGATATGAGCTTGAGATGAAGGAGACATAGAGGAAGATCCTAGCTCCTCTCAAACCTGTGGACAGAGTTGGGAACACAACAGATGTTGATGCTTCAAGTCACCCATTGAATCAGTGAAACAACAATTTATGCTATTTCTATCTGAAGAAATAATGTACATCCAACAAAACCTCTGCCCTTTATAAAATGCACCAGGAGGGACACCAGGGTGGCTCAGTTGGTTAAGCACCTACCTTCAGCTCAGGTCATGATCCTGGGGTTCTGGGATCAAGCCTCGCATTGGGATCCCTGCTCAATGGGGAGCCTGCTTCTCCCTCTCCCTTTGTGCCAACCACCCCCCACTTGTGCTCTCTCTCTCTCTCAAATAAATAAAATCTTTGTTTTTTTTTTTTTTTGAAGATTTTATTTACTTATTTGACAGAGAGATAGCGAGAGTAGGAGCACAAGCAGGGGGAGTGGGAGAGGGAGAAGCAGGCTTCCCGCCGAGCAGGGAACCTACGTGGGGCTTGACCCCAGGAACCCGGGATCATGACCCAAGCCGAAGGCAGACGTTTAACGACTGAGCCCCCCAGGTACCCCTCAAATAAATAAAATCTTTGAAAAAATAAAGAAAAATAAAATGCATCAGGAATATACTTTTGGAAAAATTATTTTTTTGAGAAGTTTTAGTCTCACAGCAAAATGAAAGGTGCAGAGGTACTCCATATACCCTTGCTCCAATACATACATAATCTTCCTCATTATCAACAATCCCCACCAGAGTGGTACATTTGTTACAACTGATGAACCTACAGTGACACATCATAATTACCCAAACTCTATAGTTTGCATTACAATTTACCTCTTGGTATTGCAGATTCTATGGGTTTAGACAAAGTATAACGGCATATAGCTATCATTATAGTATCATACAGAGTATTTCCATTGCCTTAAAAATCCTCTGTGCTCCTCCACACCCCTCCAAACCCCTGGCAACCGCTGATCTTTCTACTGTCTTCATAGTTTTGCCTTTTCCTTAATGTTACATAGTTGGTGGTCATACATTTAGAAGCCTTTTCAGATTGGTTTCTTTCACTTAGTAATTTCCATTTAGATTCCTCCAATGTTTTCTCATGGCTTGATGGCTTATTTCTTTTTAGCACTCAATAATATACCATTATCTAGACATGCCAAAGTTTACTTGTCCATTCACCTACTTTCACCTACTGAAAGACATCTTGGTTGCTTACAAGTTTGGCAATTATAAATAAAGCTGCCATAAATACCCATGTGCAGGTTTTTGTGTGTACATAAGTTTTCAGCTTTGGTGAGTCAATACGAAAGCACAATTGCTGGACTGTATGGTAAAGCATATGCTTAATTTTGTAGGAAACCACCAGATTGCCTTCCAAAGTAGCTGTACCATTTTGCATTCCAACCAGCAATGTATGAGAGTTCTTGTTGCTCCACATCCTCTCCAGGATTTACTGATTTAGTGTTCCAGATTTTAGTCATTCTAATAGATGTGTAGTGATATCTCTGTCTGGTTTTAATTTGCATTTCTCTAATAACATATGATGTGGCACATGTTTTCATATGCTTATAGACAATCTGTATGTATTCCTTGGTTAGATGTCTGTTAAGATCTTTGGACCTTATTTTAATTTTTTCTTACTGTTGAGTTTTAAGAATTTTTTGTAATTTTATTTTCTTGTAATGTCTGTCTGGATTTGGTATTAGGTAATGCTGTCCTTGTAGAATGCATTAGGAAGCATTCCCTCTCCTACCTTCTGAAAAAGACTGAAGAGAATTGTTATAATTTCTTCTTAACTGTTTGGTAGAACTTACCAGTGAACCTATTGGGCTTGGTGCTTTGTTTTGTAAGGTTTCTAATTACTGATTCAATTTCTTTAATAGATATAGGACTATTCAGATCATCTATTTCTTCTTGTATGAGTTTTGGCAAATTGTGTCTTTCAAGAATTCAGTCCATTTCATCTAGGTTGTCAAATTTGTGGGCACAGAATTATTTAGTATTCCTTTATTATCTTTCAATGTCCATGGGATCTTTATTAGTAACCTGTGTCCTCTTTTTTTGTTAACCTGCCTGTATAAAGGCTTATCATTTTTACAAATCTCTTCAAAGAACCAGCTTTCAGTTTCATTGTCTATTTTTTTTAAGTTTTCATTTAAATTCCAATTAGTTAACATATAGTGTAATATCAGTTTCAGGTGTTCAATTTAGTGATTCAGCGCTTCCATACAATAGCTGGTGCTCATCACGGCAACATGCAAAAGAACAAAACTGGACCATTTTCTTACACAATACACAAAAATAAATTCAAAATGGATTAAAGACCTAAATGTGAGACAGGAAACCATTAAAATCCTAGATAACACAGGCAGTAGTATGTCTCCTGAGGCAAGGAAAACAAAAGCAAAAATAAACTGTTGGAACTTCATTGTCTTTATTAACGTCCTCTTTTCAATTTCATTTTTATTTCTCTTCTAATTCTTGTCACTTCTTTTCTTCTCCTTACTTTGAATTTAATTTGATCTTCTTTTTCTAGTCTCCTAAGACAGAAATTTAGATGACTGATGTTAGATCTTTCTTCTTTTCTAATACATGTATTCACTGCTAAAAATTTCCTTCTAAGCATTGTTTTGCTGTATCCCACATATTTCAAGTTACTTAATTTTCATTTCATCCAAAATATTTTAAAATTTCTCTTGAGATTTGTCATTTGACCCACGTGTTACTTAAAAGTGTGTTGGTCTTGGACGCCTGGGTGGCTCAGTTGGTTAATCGTCTGCCTTCCGCTCAGGTCATGATCCCAGGGTCATGGGATCAGAGTCCCACACCAGGCTTCTTGCACAGTGGGGAACCTGTCTCTCCCTCTGCCTGCCACTCCCTCTGTTCATGTGCTCGCTCTCTGACAAATCAATCAATCAATCAATCTTTAGGGGGGGAAAAAGTATGTTGGTCAATCTCCACTTAGTTTTGGATTTTACAGTTATTTTTCTCTTTTTACTTTCTAGTTTAGTTCCATTGTGGTTAGAGAACAGCCAGTAAGATTTTTATTCCTTTGAATTTGTTGTTTTCTGATGCAGAAAATGGTCTATTTGGTGAATGTTCCACATAAACTTGAGAAGAATGTATTTTCTGCTGTTGTTGAATGAAGCAGTCTAAAGATGTCAATTATATCCAGTTGGGTTGACGGTATTGTTGAATTCAACTATGTTCTTATTGATTTTATGCCTGCTAGATCTGTCCATTTCTAATAGAAGAATGTCAAAGTGTCAGCTCTGATAATGGATTCATCTATTTGGATTTATATCAATTTTTGCCTTACAAACCGTGATGCTCCTTTGTTAGCCACTTACATGATAAAGATTGTTCTGATTCCTTGGAAAATTGACCTGTTTATCATTTATGTAATGTCATTCTTTATTCCTGATTTACTTCCCTTGCTGTGATGTTTGCTCTGTCTGAAATTAATATTGCTATTGCTATTCCTGTTTTTCTTTGATTAGTACAGTTTTCTCTATCCATTTACTTTTAATTTATATGTGTCTTAAAGTGGGTTTCTTGTAGAAAACATATAGTTGGGTCTTATTTTTTAATACACTCTTACATTCTCTCATTTAATTGGTACTTTTAGATCATTGATATTAAAAGTAGTTAATAAGTAAGTGGTTTAATATGTATCATATTTGTAAGGTTTTAAAAATTTTTCCCTTGTTCTTTCTCTCTAGTTTTGCCTTCCACTGCTTTTCTGGGTTTTTTGGTGAAGATTTTACATGATTCTATTTTCAATCATTTCTTTACACAGAAGTAACACTTTTTTATTTTCCCTAGTGGGTACCCTAGAGTTTGCAATAGACATTTACAGCCAACCTAAGTGTACTTTCAAATAACACTATATTGCTTCACAGGTAGTGTAAGTACCTTATAATAACAAAATAATTCTAACTCCCATTCCCTTGTACCATTGCTATCATTCATTTCATTTATAAATGATCATATACACACATACATAATTGAATACATTGTTGGTATATTATTTTAGACAAAATGTTACTTGTTAGATCAATTAAGAAAAAAAATTTTATTTTACCTTCATTAGTCCTTCTGTGATGCTTCCCTGTATGTAGATCAGAGTTTTTAAAGTATATAATATTTTCCTTCTCTCTAAATAACTTATTTTAACAATTTCTGCAAGCCAGGTCTGCTGGCAACAAATTCCCTCAAATTTTGTTTTTCTGAGAATGCCTTTATTTCTCTTTCAGTTTTTTTTTTAAGTTTTTATTTATTTATTTGTCAAAGAGAGAGAGAGAGAGAGCACAAGCAGGGGGAGTGGAAGGCAGAGGGAGAAGCAGCCTCCCTGCTGAAGATTTTATTTATTTATTTGACAGAGAGAGAGAGAGAGAGATAAAGAGAGTAGGAACACAAGCAGGGGTAATAGGAGAGTGAGAAGCAGGCTTCCCGCTGAGCAGGGAGTTCAATGCAGGGCTTGATCCCAGGACCCTGGGATCATGACTTGAGCCGAAGGCAGACACCTAACGACTGAGCCACCCAGGCACCCTTATCTTTCAGTTTTGAAGGATCATTTTATAGTTCAGAATTCTAAGTTGGTAGGTTTTTTTCTTTCAATACCTTAAATATTTCATGCCACTCTCTTCTTGCTTGAGTGTCTTCTGACAACTCAGATATGAATTCTTATCTCTGTTCCTCTATAGGTAAGGTGTTTTCCCTCCACCCCCAACTTCATTCAGAATTTTTTATCTTTGATTTTCCATAGTTTGAAAATGATATGCCCAGGTATAGTTTTTGGCATGTATCATGCTTGGTGTTCTTTGAGATTCCTGTGGTTTGGTGTCTGACATTAACTTGGAGAAAATTCTTAGTCACTTTTGTTTCAAATATTTATTCTGATCTTTTCTCTTTCTTCTTCTGGTATTCCCATTATACGCATGTTATATCTTTTGTAGTTGTTCCACAATCCTTTGATGTTCTGTTCCAATTTTTTTTTCCATATTTTGTTCTCTTTGCTTTCCAGTTTTCAAAGATTCTATTACTGTATCCTCTAGCTCAGGGGCACCTGGGTGTCTAAGTCAAGTATCTGGCTCTTGATCTCAGCTCAGGTCTTGATCTCAGAGTCATGAGTTCAAGCCCTGTACTGGGCTCCATGCTGGGCATGGAACCTTCTAAAAAATAATAAATAAATAAATAAATAAATAAATAATAAATAAATAAATAAATAAATAAGTAATCTATCTCCTCTAGCTCAAAGATTCTTCCCTCAGTCATCACCAGTCTATTAATAAGCACAACAAAGGCATTCTTTGAGAGAGAGAGAGAGAGAACATGTGTGCACATGCAGGGGGGAGGGGCAGAGGAAGAGGGAGAGAGAGAATCTCAAGCAGGCTCCCTGCTGAGCACAGAGCCTGATACAGGGCTCGATCTCACGACCCTGAGATCATGACCTAAGCTGAAATCAAGAGTCAGACTTTTAACTGACTGAACCACCCAGGGGCCCCAGGAATTCTTCACTTCTGTTATGATGTGCTTCATGTCTAACATTTCTTTCTTAGTATTTTCATCTCTCTTTGCATTGCCCATCTGTACTTGCATACTTCTACTTTATCATTAAAGCTTAGAGCATATGAATCACAGTTGTTTTAAATTCCCAGTCTGATAATTCCAACATCCTTGCCATACCTGGTTCTGATGCTTACTTTATTTCTTCAAATTGTGTTTTTGCCTTTTATTATGCTATAAAAAGGCCTTCAGTAATGTGGTGGTAAGGTGTGGGGAGAAGGGAAGTGTTCTATAATCCTGAAATTGGGTCTTAGTCTTTTAGTGAGCCTATGCCTCTGGACTCTGAGCTCCACAGATGTTTTTCAGTTTCCCACCACCCATCCCCTTAGGTATGACAGGATGTCTAGAGTTAGCTAGAGTTGAATATTCCCTTCTCCCAGGTTGGTTAGGCTCTGATAATACCCCAGGAGTTTAGACTCTAGTTAACTGGTTTCTTCGGAGTACAGGCTTTAAGAAGAACAGTGCTCTGGCTTATTTCAAATGGTTTGTTTTCCCCTCTTCTTGCTGGAAGCATAAAGAGATTTTTCTCTGATATTTACTGCAAGAAACTAGTCAAGCTCCTGAAGGTGAAACTCACAAAAGTGTACTGTATGTCTGTGATTCTGTCCCCCTGGAGTTTTTAACTCTCAGATTCTTCCACACTTCCACACTGAGCCTCCAGCAATTTATCAATTAATTTTACGTTTTTCCACCCTAGCACGGGTTCCCACAGTTGTTTTCACTTGTGAGTCGTTGCTGTGATTCTCTGTATTCATCCGTCTCTCCACCCTTAGGAGCAATGGTTTGCCCTAGGTCTTTACCTCTTACGGTTCCAAGAATAGTTGTTGATTATTCAGTCTGTTCAGCTTTTTGTTGTTCAGACAGAGTGGCAATTTCCAAGCTCCTTACATGGGATCCAGAAACCGAAAGTCAGAAATATACTTTCAAAATCATCCTCCATTTTCCAGTAAATAGAATTTTGAGGTTAAGCACCATAACTAGGTTCTTCAGAGTACCTAGCAGTATGCTTTCCACTCATGTGTGATGAGTGCTAATACTTACCATTGAGATAAAATTGTCTGTGGTTAGAATAACTGTTTAGGAAATCTCACATTCTGTGATCTTTATGAGATAAACAGCTTTAATGGAAGCAGCTACTATAGTCACTAAAGATGTGTTGGAAATAAGACAAGTATGCTATTTCTTCTCATTGACTTTGCCTTAAGTTGCCAAACATAGGATCAAAATCTAAATTGTGGGTAGATAGTGGAACGTGGAGAGAGTGGTGCTGGATACATAAAATATAGAAAATATGTACACACATACACATACACATACACATCTTTTTGAATTTGTCACTTTGGATTCGTATGCCAAGGTCTTTGACTCATTCACGTTCATCATCCCATTATTCTCTATCACTGAAGTTTGATCGTTTCCTTCCTATATTCTATTATTAGTTTTAATTTTAGTATATTTATATACCAATGCACATTTTACATATACTTACACTTAGCATAGTTCTCAACAAAGACAAGGCATTCAGATAATTTTTTTAAAGATTTTATTTATTTGAGAGAGAGAATGAGAGAGAGTGAGAGAGAGAGAGAGAGAGAGAGCATGAGAGAGGAAGGGTCAGAGGCAGAAGCAGACTCCCCACTGAGCAGAAAGCCCGACATGGGACTCAATCCCGGGACTCCAGGATCATGACCTGAGCCAAAGGCAGTCACTTAACCAACTGAGCCACCCAGGCACCCCTCAGATAATTTTTAATACATGAACTTAACTAATACAATAGGAAGACTTTTCTAGGATGGCAGTAAAAGAAAGTTATAAGCAATTTAGTTGAAGAAAAAAGAACATAGATGAAATGGCTCTTTCTATGGGTAATTTGCAATCATCCTGACTGACTGTTTACTTCTCAGTCACCATAGAATAGGATGTCATGGCATTGAATGTCATGTCAGGAGTAAAATCAGCCAGCTGGCATTAGAAAATGTAAGCATGATCCTTCTTTTGCATATTACAGTGTGGCAATGGGAAGAGATTGAATGTTACAGGGTTTAGAGTGTGTTGGCCTGGACCCAAAGCCTGTCTGGCTTTGTAAAAGAGACTTGAAATGCTCATATTGGGCAGGAAGTATTGATGGTTATTATCTCTTAGGCCAAGAACAATATTTTCTCTATATTTATACGCTGGCTTCTCTTACTATAATACATACCAAAACATTATGTCTGTGTGAATTAAAGATACATGCTGACTTAACTGCCTTATCATGATAAAGCACGTTTCTAATAAATAGAACTTAGGTGCTAAAAAAAATGGATCACTATATTTATATTAATGGTTTTAAGCTATTCTTTAGTAGATATTACACAGACAAGGCAAATTTTTCAGTTTTTAATGGTCTGAACATTGATGTAACTGTCTGAACCCACAGGGTTGGTGATATTGCCAAGATCACCTCAAGACCAAGGAATCAGCAAGACAAAGCATCCTCTCACCTTTCAATTAGCAATAATCGTGCCTCGGATAAACCTCATTGCCTACGATACTGCCACTGCACAAAGCTTCACCTTTCATGGCTACAGTTGAGCTACTTTCATTCTTTACTATAGCAACAATAAAAACTACTTTATACCACAGAGACTTAGATTAACTCAGAAGTCATTCCTCGGTTTCAACCTGTTCTTAAGCTTTTGGCTCTGATTTAATTGGCCGTTTGACTACAGACTTGAGCATTAGCACCTCTGTATTTGACTTTAGCTCTACTTTTGGACTATGCTGTACATCTCCAAGTTCTTCATTCCCACAAACTCACTACCAAGCCTCTACTCTTACCTCCCACCCTCTACCTCAAGCAGGCAGACTCAGGTTATCTTTATTATACCCTATCATGGCCCAGCCAGCTTTCCTCCCAACCCAGCACATACCATGTTCCTGTAATATAATGGCGATAGTTATGGACACTCTTCAGGTTCAGTTTTGACTCAGTCCTATGAGCAGGCCCTGGCTCATCTTTATATAACACAACATAATTGCATTTCCATTTTTAAAGCTTGATCCATTCTGTTGTGAACCAACTAACCATTATTCAGCCTCAAGTTCACTAGACCAGATTTCAGCTAAATTTTTATGCAAATCCTATAAACCTTAACTTTCCCTGGATCTTACAAAAAATAAAATTCACTCATTCATTAGCATGTTCATTAACTATCTATTCAATAAATACTTATTATGTTCCTACTATGTATTAGTCATAGGCCTAAATACTTCACTGTGTCATAAATGGATCTGATTATTTAATTTACACCCCTTTAAGTCCATGTGTATCACCTCACTTCTTTATGTCTTTGACTCATTTTTTAAATGGATGTAATAATGCATACCTTTTCTAATGAGTGGTAAGCTTGAGCTATGATACAATTTTTTTTTAAGTAAAGAGTTCCAGACAAATGTATGGATAATTATTCCTTCAGTGACTTCTGGGTTAATCTAAGTTTCTATGGCATAAAGTAGTTATTATTATTGTTGTAGTAAAGATTAACTATAGTTTATATGATGTTCCCTACTTAATAATTTATAGCACTCTAAACTAAAGGTTAATTCTTAGATCTTGAGATTATTGTTTTTATTAGAACTATTAACTGAAATTTCCTACATTATATATATTTCAAGAAAAAAGCTGGTAAATGATGTGACTTTTGTATTATTTCTGAGGTATTTAAGAATTTTGAGCCAAATACAACTTCTTTAGGCGACAAATAACTGAAGAGAGTAAAAACTCGTTATAAGAATGATGGAGAAAGGTAAGTAGTTATTGTATTAAACTATAGTTTCCATCCATTTGGAAGCAAGCATAGCATTCTATCCTGAATTTAAGGCTGAGGTTACAGACATCCTATTTATTATGCTGAGCTTTGTTGCAATTAGCCAGCAGTTAAGTGAAATGCTTTACATTTCACTGTACCAAACTGAGTGACAAGCTCTGGATGTAAATGAGGAATTCACTATCACAGAAAGGCAGTCTTTGATATTGTTCATTAATAATAACTATTAAATATGCTGAGTACTTTCCATATGTCAGGCATTGTTCTAAGTGCTTTTCATTTATTAATTTGTCTTATTCTTCAATGAAATCTATGAAGTACGTCCCATTATTATCTCATTACAGGTGACTCATAAAGAGGTTGTGGAATTTGCATAATAGCATTCATGACAAAGACAGTCATTTTATTTATTTTTTTTTCCATTCATTGTCTCTATTTTTCATTTGTTTTCTTGTTCTTTACTTCTTGGTTAAACTTTTTTTTTTTTCAGAATTCAATTTTGATTTACCAACAGTGCTATTGGGTGTAGGTCTTTCTATTGTTATCTTAGTGGTTGTTCTAGGTATGTTATATATATTTTTAAATTTTAGGTATTTTATAGTATTTATAAAATATTTATATTTTCTATAAAATATATAGAATACATATGGTGGGTTTGGGTCCACAATTTTTTCTTTAATATTTATTGACAGAGTATTAGTTGTGCTCTATCCCAGGATCCTGAAATCATGACCTGAGCTGAAATCAAGAGTTGGATGTTCAACCAACTGAGCTGCCCAGGTGACCCAAAATGTTCTTTTTCTGATTATTAATTTACATACTGGGAAAAACAGTAAAGACTCCATTCTATAATTTATTCTCTTTGACTTAATTGGAATGCTTCCTAACTCTTCAAAATACTTTTTGAAGCCAAATATGTTTGCTCAGCTTTCTGGGAAAAGCATATTCTGGGAAATATGCTTTAAGACCTGAATTGATATCTGTCATAGCACCTATATACCTATATACCACAGCATTATCTTCATGTGCCTAGGCTGGCTTTGATCTCTCTACAGACTCATTTCTCACCAAACTAAAATCACAGTGACATTTTCTAATTAGTTAGAGCATGTCTCAAGCCTTGTGATCAAACTGATACTATTTGCTTATATCCTATACTCCTTCACTGATTGAAATCTTACTAAGTCACCCGAACTTAGCTAAATGCCAACACCCTCATGAGGTCTTCCTGTATTTTGAAGACATATTAAGTGGTTTTTTCTTTCAAAACTGTAAACATCTTTGTCAGTTTTATCATGACAACTATTATGCCTATAGACACATCTACCTTCTTCAATGCACTGCTACATATTTTTAGATAGAATAATATCTTCCTTTTTACTCTATTACTCCTAGTAACTAGCACAGTTCTTCACATACTATTGTACTCAGTAAACATTTTCTAACAGGATAAAGTGGTTTTATTTTACTAACTGCATCATTCAATTTTGTAGGCATACTTTGCTTCTGAAAGAAGCTCCTGGACAGTTTCTGCCTAAGGAATTGTATTCTAGTCTGATTTTTAATGTGCCATCCAAGGTAACATGACAATAGTTACTTTGGGCTACCAGAGGAAATATATTTAATTTTGTTCCCTGATAGTCTGGTAAGATAATTAGCCCCACAATATTATTTGGTTCTGCTTGCAAGTCAGGAACTCTACTGAGCTCTTTACAGTCTTATGATGACAGATGGTGAGGGAAGAAGATGAAAGAATGTTCATGATAATTTGTGAAAAAGAGTTTAAGGAACAAATAAAAAAGGAGCTTTGGTCCTTCCATGGAGCCAAGAGGATAATAAGAAAAAAGAATATAAAAATAATTGAGGGTAAGATATGGAAGACATATCATAGAGCCAACTAAGTATGAAACAAGGTGCCAAGAGAACATGACTTTGGGTAATTCTTGAAAAGAGTATTAAAGCTAATATCATGCTATGCCTATATCACCTGTTTTTATAGATAAGTCAGTTATATTTAAAATAACTAGGACCAGAAAAGAAAAAACAAACAAAAAACCACACAAACAAAAAAACACCAAAAAAAACAAACTTGAAATAACCTAAACTTTAACATAAAAAAACACTATTTATTAAATATTTACCATGTCCCCACATCATATACAATCATATTTAAAAACCATTACAAATATCTGAGGAGATAAAATTATCCTTATTTTAGAGATAAGGAAACTGAAGCAATAATAAAAGCAGCAAAAGTGCTAGTAAATATTTGTAAACACAAAGTACTTAACTTCATCTGTGAGGTTTTCTTGGAGAGGTTAAACCACAATTTTTAAGGTCATAGAATTATTATGTGGCAGAGTAGCATTCAAACACCAAATGATCCAACTCAAAAACCATTGCTTTTACCACTGTATTATAATGTAAATATAATCTGAAGTTTTCTATGTATTCTCCAATATAATATTCACAGATTGAAAAGAGCATGTCCTTTTAAATGTTAGAGAACAAGTTTAGGGGCAAATACATGGAAACTGTCAAGGAATCAACCATGTCATCAGTTTTCCAGTATTATGAACAATCCATTGCTCTAGGCTAGAGACTCAATTTCTATTAGGGAATCTTAAGTACTACTATACAACATTCTTTTGCAATGGAGATCCTGGTCAGCAAGGTGTGGTGCAAATGACCTGGAAGGAGTGGAGTCTGCTACTCAAGGGTTTTTAAGGAAAGAAATTACAGTTATTAAATTACTGTTTCTAATGAGTACCTCTACTAGAGGAATAACAGAAGACAACTCAGTTAACTGTGTAGCCAAGAGAAATTAGGTAGTACACTTCAGCATAAGCTAAATTCCAAGCTTAATGAATAATGATGAGGTATTAGAAGTGAAAGGGAAAACTTCCCATGGGCGTCCTCTGGGGAAGCCTCTAAGTAACATGCCTAATTGTCAGTAGAAGAAACTAAGGATGTGGGGATTTCTTTCTCCTGTTTTTGCCCAAATTGTACACAATCTTAATTAAAAAACCAAAACCAACCAACAAACAAACATGTTTTGAGCACCAACTCTGTTCCAAGCACTATGACAGATGAAGAGAAATACAGAAACAAAAAGAAACAGAACTTTACCTTCCCAAACTATTCATCTCTAATCTAGGCATCTGGACAGCAGAGAAGAAGATATAAGAAATGCAGAAAAAGTAACATATGTAGTGAAATATGTAAATTCTGTAATGAAGGTATATATAAATCAGGTGTATCTAACACAAAGTCCTCCCTCCTCCATAAACATTTCTAATATTTACCTAGACCTTAGTAAACTTGTTTTTCTTTGAATTCATATTTTACTACTGCTGGATAAACATAAAGTATTAGATGGTCAACCCTTTCATTTGTACGTATGCTCTTCACATGAAGATCATAGCTGGAAAGGATATATTTTGACTTCATATTTTACTATTGCTAGAAAAACATAAAATATTAAGTGGTCAACCCTTTCATTTGTGTACATATGATATGAAGATCATAAGCTGAAAAGAAGATGGGGGGCTCAAGAGTGGGAACACAGTGAATTGAGGGGGGTTGAATAGGATGATGGGGATCCGTAATTAGTGACTGCTTAGAACAGGACTAGAATGCCTTGGGTCCATTGGATTGACTGCATTCCTGCAGCTGGATGAGCAGAGGGGAGTCAGTCAGCTTCATTTTTAATGAAGGCTGAGATAGAGTTAGATACTGAATATCAAAGGGTTCAGAAGTCCATAACAAGCTAAATAAAAGTGACTGAGTTTTGCAATTATGATTAATACCTGTTAAATTTGTCATATCTCTTAATAACATCTGCACTTCAAAATTGGAGAAGGACAAATCAGGAAGAAAGCCCAAAGGTGGAACTACAGACATGGGTCTGGGCTATGCTGGAAGGTTTTTGTTTTTTAATTCCTTGTTTGTTTGTCTCTTACCTCTGCCCTTTCCATCAAATAGTGTCAGTTCCTCTCCATTCAAACTGTTCAAACACTTTATCCTGTTTTGCATGGATCCATCCTTTTATGTGAATACTACACAGTTCCCATACTTACTGTAATTCAGAAGGCTAGGATATAGCAATCGTTTCTAATTCAATGCGGATCCTGAAAGCACCTTTCATTTGGCAACAGCCATTTTTATTTCTCAAACTGTTCTTGTTGAGAGAGTCAACAGAGGAAGCTCTACGCAGAAATGTGACATGATTTTACATTCTATTTCCCCTAGGTAGGATGATAGAACCTACTGGAAACTTTCTCCCCCAGTGAGAGAGAAGAAAAGAAAGCAACTTTTGTCCCTCTAAGTCACTTGAGTTGCCTTGGAAACAATTCTGATGCCTGACAGGAAGAGTTTTATCCTTAAAGAGTGATAGTATCTCTCAATATGGTGGTTATAATTTATCAAGAGGAAGAAAGAAGGCAGAAAAATGAATTCTGTTTTACATTCAGGGAAAGGAACAAGGCTTGGATGGTAAATTTCAGTTTTCAAAGACAGTAAGAGGATGATTCTCTAAGGATGGGCTTGTGAAAATGTGCTCAGTGATATCCCAGGAGAAGGGGCCCTTGGAGTATTTACTGAAGCCAAACTGAACTCTCCACTGGGTACAAAATATATGGAAATTTTTACTCCATCACTGGTACCATATTAATATTGGCAACAATTCTAGTTTTTGAGAATCCTTGAAAAATATGATTAAAGTTATAAGTCTTCTCCCTAGGGTAAAAATATGTGTACCTACCTATAGAAACCATTATATAACTCTAAGAACTAATATATGAAAATCAGCATTGATTTAACATTCACAACAATTCTAAGATGTGGGTCAATGAGCCCTAGAAAGGTAAAATAACTTATCCAAAGACACACAGCTGGAGCAGAGCAGTGCCAGGATTCCAGTTAAGTCAATCTGGCTATAGAAAGCAAGCTTCCACTGCACTATAATCTACAGCCTTATTGGTAATATATGCAGAGAGCCAGATTTTGCATGAGTGTAAGGAAAGCATTTATTTCAACTAAGCTGTCTAACCATAGAAGAGATATTTCCCTCAGAAATGAACTCACCAATACTGGAAGCAGTTCAATAAAGAGTCTGATGTTCTACATCAGGAGTTGGCAAACCTTCTCTGTAAATAGCTCAATAGTAAATATTTTGGGCATTGTAGGTCATAAAATCTGTCACAATCTTTCAATTATACAGTTGAAATGTAAAAACAGCCACAGATAATATATAAATGAATAAATGTGAGTTTGTTCCAATGAAATTTTATTTATGGACATCGAAGTAAGGATTTCATATAACTTTCAAGTGTCCCAAAATACAATTCTCCTTTTGATTTCTTTCATCCATTTAAAATACAGATGCACTTTTTAACTAGAAGGACATGCCAAAACAGGCAGAGGGCTAGATTTCTAGATTTGACAGTTGATGCTGTAGCAGACCCTCTTTTAGAATGATTCTCACTTATCTTGAACAAAGAGTTAAAAAAGAAAATTATGGTATGAAGTCAGTGAGTAAAGAATTTCAAAATTATGGCACTTTAAATATATAATTATATGCCAATTAAGTATGTTATATATTCATTCAAAATGTATTCACCGAATGCCTACTATAAGTTAGGGACTAAACTAGTAACTTAACATCCATAGGTGAATTAAATACTATTACCACTATCTTGGACTTTACAGTCTGGTGAGGAGTGGCTATAGGTGGGTACATAGACACTACACAACATACATACACAGATATACAATTACACATCATGTCAATTCCAATAAAAAGAAAAAAAAATACACTGGAAAAAGATCATTCTCTCTGTCCTATGTTAGTCTAGGCTGTCTTTCTCAAATGGTTTTGTCAGTGGTGTGCTGATAAGCCAGCTCTGGGAAGGGAAGAAGACTTTATTTGTAGTTTTTAACAATTTCCTTGGTGTAAATATTCCCCACCATGGATGATTTCAAGCTCTCAACATGATGTCACTAAATGCAGAGTTGATAAAAGATGTGCATAATCCACTCTTACCAGCAGTATAAAAGAAGCCCCAGCTAACTCAGGCTGTGTCCCAGCTAATCAATGATCCTGGACAAGGGCACTACCTCTGTGAATCACATTTTCCTTATCTGTTAAAGATAAAAAGTTACGATGATCTGAGCCATAAAATAACAATCTGTATCTCCCCTCACAAAAGTATAGAAAACACTTTTTTTCATTAAAAGATCTGTGTAGTAATGGAGTTATTATTGCTATTAATATTAATAACAAGAACACTTTTAGTTGAGAGGGATCAAATAGTCCATTTATCTTGACTCTACTATATAGCAATTATATAATCTTGAGAAAATGATGTAGGTTTTCTTCTAAGTCACAGTTAAGTAAGAAATGCAGAGCATATAACATATAAGATTATGGTATATAAAGGTCTTAAAACTGACACATTTGTGATTTACAAATATTAGCTATTATTGTTATTTCCCTTATATAAGATCATAAAACTGTATCTTGACTCTAGTTTCTTCATCAGAAAGAAATTAGGTAACTACTCACCCGGGTATGATGGGGATCAAACACATTCTGATAAGTGGAAAGCACAATAGTAAGATGAAGAGCAATGGAGAGAATCAGAATATATTGGGCACATATTACTGCAAATTTAAAGTAAATCACTGCATATTTACGAAGATTCTTTCTACCCACAGAACGCTTCTGACACCAAATGTGAGGGGTTTTCTTCCTACCAACAAACAATCTTCAATTCTCCAGACACCAGCTGGTTCCTACAACTTAATTCACCAGGATTTAGCATGAGATTTCCACAAGTTAAGGGCTTAGTCTCCCAAGACTGCCTATACTTCAGATGCCAGTCACAAGTCCTGGGCCTCCTGTACTTCTGACTGCTTATCTATAATTGGGGGTTGCCACTACTCCCTCTTTGGGTTTGATAATTTGCTAGAATGGGCCAAAGAACTCAAGAAAAGATTTTACTTATTATTACTGGTTTATTATAAAAGGTACAATTCAGGAACAACCAATGGAAGAGATGCAGAGAACAAGATATGGGGGAAAGGGCACAGAACTTCCATGCCTTTACTAGGTGTGTTACCCTCCCAGCACTTTGATTTGTTTAGGGTTCTTTAAACCCTAAATGGTGATGTCCAAAGAGCTTCAGAATTGTAGATTTCATTATGTAAGCATGATTGATTAAGTCAGTGGCTATTCCTGATTAACTCCATCTCCAGCATCTCTTCCCTCCTCAGAGGTGGGGCTGATAGTTCCTACTCTCTTATCAGGCCTTGGTCATCTCATTATCATTCAAAAGACCCTCTTCCATTCTGGAGATTCCAAGGGTCTTAGAGGCTCTTGTGTCAGAAACTAGAGACTAGAACCACATATTATAACAAAAGATGCTTCAAGGGTTTTTTGGAAATCTATGCCAGGAATCGGAGACCAAGACAAAATATGTATTTCTTATTATATCATAATATCACACAAAGCCATTTTACCTTCATATAATTCACAAGATATACCTGTTTTATGGCTGGGGAAATTAAAGAAGAGTGTTGGAACAAATGCCAAAAATCACAAGGGCTTGGGATGCCTGGGTGGCTCAGTGAGTTAAGCATCTGCCTTCGGCTCAGGTTATGATCCCAGAGTCCTAGGATCAAACCCCGCATGGGGCTTCTTGCTCAGTGGGGAACCTGCTTCTCCCTCTCCCTGCCGCTCCCCCTGCTTGTGCTTTCTCTTTCTGTCAAATAAGTAAATAAATAAATAAATAAATAAAATATTTTTTAAAAAATCACAAGGACTTGTAGGTGGCAAATCTGAGATTCAAGGTTTGATCTCTTTCTCCTCAAGGTTTGAATCCATTTGCTGTGGAATAAGCTGTTATATGTTTCTAGGTGAACAGCTTTCCCAGTACAAGTCACTTCTCACATGTTATTTAAAGAATACAGAAGAATTGTCATTCTGATGCTTTTTATTCATAGTCCTGATGATTACTCTTTTGTCCTTATTCCAGATGTCATTTGTTATTGATGGCCTTCTTTGAACAGCTGTTTCAGGGTTCAGACAATCCATGAATATAAATTAAAGGTATATGCTTTGTCCTATTTGTTCAGAAGCTTTAAACAAGATCCTCATGCATCTTGAATAATCATTGTTCAAACAAACCTAGACTCCTTCTACTTGTTTGCGCTGTCAAACATGAATCCATCTTTTAAAAGTATTACTTAATATACAATCATCTGGCAATTCGTATGTTCTATGTTTGCACATACACATACCCACACACTACAAATATCAAAATTTGGTACAGAACTACCAGAAATACCCACTATATATCAGAAAAGGTAGGGATGGAGGTAGAGGATAGGAATCAGATACAAAACAGGTAGAGGGAAGAGTAATTTAAATTTAAATATGCCTGCCATTCTTGAAAGGCTTTTTTAAATTTTTAAAAAATATTTTGTTTATTTGAGAGAGAAAGCGAGTGAATGGTGGAGAGGGGCAAAAGGAGAGGGAGAGAGATTGCAAGCAAACTCTGTTCTTAGTGAGGATCCTGACGCGGGGCTCAATCTCATTACCCTGAAATTATGACCTGAGCTGAAATCAAGAGTTGGACACCTAACCAACTGAGCCACCCAGGTGCCCCTCAAAGGCTTTTAAAGATGACTCTGGGGGCGCCTGGGTGGCTCAGTTGGTTAAGCGACTGCCTTCAGCTCAGGTCATGATCCTAGAGTCCCAGGATCGAGTCCCGCATCGGGCTCCCTGCTGAGCAGGGAGTCTGCTTCTCCTTCTGACCCTCCCCCCTCTCATGCTCTATCTCATTCTCTCTCTCAAATAAATAAATAAAATATTTAAAAAAATAAGTATTAAAGTTCTTCTAGGGCAGATATATCCTTACGTTATTCATTCATTTACTTATTTGTTAAACAAATATTTATTTAGCATATGTGTATGTATGGGAACATCTAGAGTGCTGATAATGTATCATTACTTAATGTGGGTCCTGTCTCCATGGTTATGTTCATTGGGTGAACAATATTCAAGCTGTATACTGACATGTGTACTTTTCTGTATGCATTCATTCTTTTATAAGTTCTGAAAATGTGATACTATTAAACTGAAAATAAATTTCATGTGATGGTTGTACAACATGACTGTGTTTACTGACAATAAACTGCTCTTAAACATGGTTGCAATGGAAAAATTTAAGTTAAGCATATTTTACAATAGATAATAGACAGATAGAGATGATAAATAGATCTCATGAATATTGTACAAAAGAGAAAAAAAAAAGAGAGAATGATTTTCAGTTTTTCCCGTGGGGCTTTTGAAAGGATATATAATAAAGGACAAACAATAAGAAGTCCTGTTTCTTCTGTAATTCTGTAGAACTAAATAATCTTTTTATAGGCTTACTTGTTATTCGCAAACTCTACTCTATAGACTATCTTAAGAAATGGTCAATTGTTTATTTGGAAAACATGGAATAATTAAGATCTCAGATAACAAATATCAATAATATTTCTTTGCTATTCTTCTCATACCTTTCTTATTGTTTTCATTTTGTTTAGTGATTTTTTTTTCAAGGTTTCTGAGGATATACCAAAGTTTCTTCTGCAGTTAAGAGCCCAATTATTCTCATGAATGATGCCTACAGAATTCCCTGTTCACATGAATGTCCAACCTCTATGGACAATGTTTATAGCTGAATCTCTCTATCTTGTTGGAGCTCAAACTCTATTCCAGATTTTGGACTAGATTAGGGCAACAGAGATGAGTAAGACATTGTATTGTTGACAAGGAGTTCTATTTGTCCAAATGATAGATAACAAATAGCTTCAGTATAGCATGGTAGTTAGGTCAGTCTTTAGTTTCTTCATTCATTCATTTCAGAGGAAATAGAGCATAATGGCTAGCAAGTCTTGGAATGTACTTATTGGTTTTGACTTCCAGTTCTGCCTCTGTGTAGTAGTCATGGGATTCTGAGCATATTATTAAACTCTACTCTCTTCATCCCTAAAAGAGGTAAAATATATTACCTAATTCATAGGATTATTATGGGGATTACATCATGTAATGCATGCAGCACTCTTATATGTGGTATATAATACATATTCTATAAATGTTAATTATTATTCATTAAATGCTTGCTGTGTATGTGCCAAGTATCAGTTACTGTAACAAATCTTAAGGATACAGTAGCAAAATAGTCATGGTTGAATTGCTCAGTCAAGCATGGATTATTAGCAGCTTTGTTTTTAATTGCAATCTAGGAGAACTGCAGGAAAAATAAAAAATACATAAGTAGGGAATTTAACTCAGAAGTAGGTGAGGGGCTGGGCACCTGGGTGGTGCAGTCAGTTGAGAATCCAACTCTTGGTTTTGGATTGGGTGATGATCCTGGGGTCATGGGATCGAGCCCCAGGTCGGGCCCCGTGCTCAGCACAGGGTTTGCTTGAGATTCTATCTCTCTGCCCCTCTCTCCCTCTGCCCCTCCTGCTGGTGCTCTCTCTCTCAAATAGATAGATCTAAAAAATAAAAAAAAAAGTAGGTGAGCGGTGCTATCAGTGAAATTGTTGAGGAGTGACATTGGAGTTAACCTGAAGAATGATTAAAAGGTAATTAATAGGGGTGCCTGGGTGTCTCAGCAGTTAAGCATCTGCCTTCAGGTCATGATCCCAGGGTCCTAGGATCGAGCCCCGCATCAGGCTCCCTGCTCAGGTCGAAAGCCTGCTTCTCCCTCTCCAACTCCCCCTGCTTGTGTTCCTGCTTTCATTCTCTCTCTCTCTGTCAAATTAAAAAAAAAAAAAATCTTTAAAAAGGTAATTAATAGAGAAATGCATTGTTTTTATAACATGAACTTTATATGTTATACAAATAAATATGTTGGTAGTTGAAGCAATTATGAGACGTTTACCCTCTGATTTTTAAATTTATTTTTGCCTTACAAAATGTATATTTGATTTATTTACCATTTGGAGGAAGTTTCAGTAATTTTCTGTACTTTCGTTTTTCAGTTTCCTGCTTCTTTTTTGTTAACTATTTGGCTGAGTCTTTGAAACCAATCCCTTGAATGGTACTGTTCCCCTATTCCCATAGGAAAATTATTATCTAAGACAGAAACCAGAAAAGGCCACATTAAATACACACATACATATATGTATCTCCAATATTTGATACTTTTCATCTATCCAAAAATGTATCTTGCAGGAAGCTAGTGTCAGCACATAAGCCCAGGAGGCTTAAACAGCAGCCACATAGTAAACTGAGTAATTACCTCTTCTACATCAGCCATCAGGATCAACTCAATTCAAATTAAATAATCCAATGTTGTCTAAAAATTCACAACACAACTCTTTATATCTGAAAATGTTAACAAATATCTTTCACTATCCATCAGTCTTTGGCCAAAAACTTGAGTGTATGCACACATGCTCATTTATGTATGGATGTAGGTATTTATCTATTCATTTATTCATTTGTAAGCATTTATCTTTGTAGGGATTCTTCTCAGTTCCACTGCAGTGTCCGGCTGTCCTGGGCATGAGTTTGTCACAATTGTCTCAAGGGGTGAATGTTTTCTTTCCAGTATTGCTCCTCTGTGCAGGGCAGGGAGACATTTAAAAAATAACCTGTTTCCCATTATCTCTGAATACTTATATATACTTATGAATCAAGCATTTTTTCTTAAATTCCAATCTTGGTTTAAAAAAAAAAAACCTCTCTTGTTAAAAAAAAGGCATCTAGGGTGCCTGGGTGGCTCAGATGGTTAAGCATCTGCTTTTGGCTCAGGTCATGATCCCAGGGTCCTGGGATCAAGTCCTGCATCGGGCTCGCTGCTCCTTGGGAGCCTGCTTCTCCCTCTGCTCTCTCTTTCTCTGTCTCTCATGAATACATAAATAAAATCTTTAAAAAAAAATAAAAAATAAAAAAAGGCATCTATGTTTCTTGTGCTACTTCTAGGATTTATTTTTTCCAATCTGGAGTTTTCCATTTACTTCTTTTGGGGAGTAAAAACTTTTCCTCTGCTTTGTTAGACTCATACTTGGGGACTGTGAATTAAACTGACAAGATACAGATTAGCAAAATAGAAGACAAATTTAATCATTTTACATATGGGAGTTAACAGAAAAAAATATAACTCAAAGATGTTAGAATTTGGGGCTTACATACCATCCAAATAAGGAAAGGGGAGAGCAAGAAGAGCACACACAGACAAAAAAGAAGATAGTAGGAAGGGAAAAATGAAGGGGGGGAAATCAGAGGGGGAGATGAACCATGAGAGACTATGGACTCCGAGAAACAAACTGAGGGTTTCAGAGGGGAGGGGGTTGGGGGAGATGGGTTAGCCTGGTGATGGGTATTAAGGAGGGCACATATTGAATGGAGCACTGGGTGTTATACGAAAACAATGAATCATGGAACATTACATCAAAAATTAATGATGTAATGTGTGGTGATTAACATAAAATAAAATTTAAAAAAAGACGTTTAGAAGGACAGTGATCCTTTAGGAGACTAGATGAGAGAAGTGTAAGTTTGTGACAATGGCTATTTAAGTGTGGTGTGGAGACTTCTTATAACCAGTGATAGTCAACCTTCCCTGGTTGCTCCCTGGGAGGGCATTTGTGACAATTGAATTCTGAATTCTTCTGGAAGGCTCTCCTTCTAGGCAGATGAGAGATTTCAGGAGCTCAAATAAATGCCTTTCTGCTCAAAATAATTTTGGTGCCACACATATTCCAGACCCCTTCACTTCTTTGGACTACGTGACATCACCTTTCTTTTTCTGGTGATCACCCTCCCACTTCTTTACTTCTGCAAAAGTCTTGCTAAACATTCTCTCTACCCAGCATCTTTCTCATTTCAAACCTCCTTTTCAGGTTAACCATTCCTTCATTACTTCTTGTTTGTTTGCTCTCCATAGCAGACCTCTCAAGCATGTTTGCCTCCCTCTGTTCTTCTTTTCATGGGGAATACAAAAGTTAGTAATAAAGATTTTCTTTCTCAGTAGTTTAGCTACTTCTTTCTGAAGGTAATTAATGGACATTTATCATGTCAGGGGCTCTCTTTTAAAAAGGCACAGGAAGGCATATCGATTTTCTTGCTCTTCCCCTTGATTGATTTGAAGTTGAAAGCCAGGGACACTCACTGTCCTTTCGCCTATAGTAATCTTAAGATTCCATTTCCTTCTTACTTGTTGACTTTTTATTAATCTGAACATTTAAAAAAATGAACACATTAAACTAAAAATAAGGAAAGAACAAATTGACTTTTCTCTCTGGCCCCCTTGACCATCATACCCACCCACAGTTTTTCCAGTCCAAACTGAAGGTCTCTGGACAGCTGCCTCCCTTCTACCACTGGCTTAGAGATAACAAATGCTGAGCCAACATGGTGACATCATAGTTTTGAATTTTGCTATGTTTTTCACCCAGATTATGACACATCATTCAGAAGCTGATAATAATTCATCAATCTACCAAGCTAGATAGGTAATATTAAGGGACACATTTTTCTGACACGGGAATGATACTGTGAAAAGTATCTGCTGAGCAGGGAATCAAAAACTGGGATATCAATAATTATTTTTGCTAAGACATTAACTAGGTGTTTCATTATGAGTATTTTTTTGTACTCCAAAACTTCTCCAGGATAACTTATATCACTTTAGTAGAGTGGCAGAAAGAGTAAATTTATATAAAAGCAATTAAAAATTAATCTTAAGCTACCTGCAGGAGTTTCTAGTGCATGAAGTGTTTAATAATGAAAAGCACATCAGTAATTCCAACAGTATGTATTCACTAGGACCTTAATGGTACCATCATTATGGGTGACAAGGGGCAAATTTGACCTATTGCAAGAGAGGAGGAAAGGAAAGAGCATTACTGTGAACTCAGGCCTGGAGATTCAGGTACATTCTAAGAGATAAATCATACTAGGAAGTTTCCTGTGGTTTGGAGGTTGGTCATTATCACCTATAGGTATTCCCTTTGCAATTGGTACCTGCGTTTAATGGGTTAGCAGCCAAACCTGAGTTTCTAATGACAGTCAGCAAGAATTTTTCACAGGCCAGAACTCTCAAGTTTAAATTTATGTAGATAAGAATCATTGAAGTATGTTATAAATGTACAGTTCCTACCTCAACCTCAGAAACCGCTGATTCAGAGACAGAGTTCATACCACAAGCCACAGGATCTGTACAATGGAGCCCCACCCATCTCTTCCACCTCAATTTGCACCAGGTGCCCCCTTCCTCTTTCCACTCCAGCCCTTTCTTTCTGCCTGCATTGTTTCCTCTTGCCAAATCTTCTTGGCATGTTATTTATTTATTTATTTATTTTTGTGCCTGAAACTCCTTTGCCTTCTCGTTTCACCTAGTTAAATTCCTAGTTTTAATTTAGATATTAGTTAAAACTTCCACTTCTATGGGAAAGTATTCTCTAACTTTCTAGGCTCAGTTGAATATCTTGATCATAAGTTCCCTCTCATGCCACATAGCTGCCTCTCAGTAGTAATTTTATGTGTTTATGAAATTACTTAAGTGATGTCTGACTCCTCCTCCAGAACGTAAACTCTATGCAAGCAAGAAGTTTACCTCCTCATAGCATCACAAGTGTCTATCACAGAGCTTAGCACATAGTAACTGTTCAGTGTGTCTGTGTAGTAAGTTCATTTTCATCAGGTTTTTTTTTATGATTCTCTGAAAGTGAATCTCTATAAATAAAACTGAGAAATAATGACTAAAGAAAGTAATAACCTACCTTACCTCTAAGAACAACCTATAAGGAAAAACCCACTATATTTTTTGGGAAATAATTCTATTTCCTGAGCAAACGGAGACTCACAGATAATTGAAAATACAAGTCCAACGTGCCTGACTTAAATATGCTACACCATGTACATTTGGAAATTAATCATCCATTTTTCTGTATCATTTGTTTTATGTGGTCTTAATAAGACTATATACACTTTTGGGAAGTTTATTTCATATCAGATATTTTTCTCTGACTTGTTTTAATTGATCAAAGCTATTATAGTTTTTAATAAAAGGATCCCATGTGCTCTGACACCCTTATGCCAACATGACTTTAATAATACTATTGGGTGGGGTGCCTGGGTGCCTCAGTTGGTTAAGCGGCTGTCTTGGGCTCAGGTCATGATCCCAGGGTCCTGGGATCGAGCCCCACGTCAGGCTCCCCGCTCAGTGGAGAGCCTGCTTCTCCCTCTCTCTCTACTTGCTGCTCTGCCTAATTGTACTCTCTCTCTATCTCTGTCAAATAAATAAAATCTTAAAAAAAATACTATTGGGCATCGTCTGGAATCCTCATGTAAGTATCATAACTATACCACAGTGAGAGAGTATGTCAACTTCCTTCCTTCAGCAAAATTGTATTCTGCCCTAAGCAATATTTAATTCCTCTGGTTTTAATTAAGTATAAAACAGGGTCATTTGCTCCAAAAATATGTTATTTAATTGTCTTAGAGTACCTTTTTCACATTCAACAATTTCACGGGTAGGGCATGTTTATCAGGATATGAAGACTGGACATTGCTATAGCAAAATCCCGGCCTCCTCCAAGGCTGGCAACATAATGTGCAGGACGCAGTACAAAATGAAAACGTGGGATCCCTTGTTTAAAAAGTAGGGGGAACATGCCATTAGTGGAGCATTTTTCTGTCTTCACGGTCTGCCTCTCAATGTATCATGTGTTTTCATTGACTATTTAATGTTCCAAATAAAAGAAAAATTAAAAATTTTAATTAGCATATATATATATTAGCACACACACACACACACACAGCCATTCATCTATATTGTGCAAGGCCAGTTTAAATGTTTACATTTAAAGTGCATGAGGAATTATTAAAATTAACAGAATTCCTATTTTGTTGCTTGATGAGGGAAGGTGCCCACATCATTTATAGGAAGACTGAAAGGGGGAAGAGAGATTCCTCCACCACCGCCCCCCCCCCCCCATAGAGCTGGTCAAGGGAGTTCTCCTGGGCACTCCTGGGGCAAGTGCAGACACTCACAGATATCAGGAGGCCTCACTCTACCACAGGCAAGGGTTCTAGGTCAATCCTTCCACAAGCAGACAGACAGATGTGCCATGCCCTGACTGGGGAAGCTACGTGCCTCCCCTTTCAATGAAACAACGTGTGACTTGTGGTAGATGGGTCCCTCCCAAGGTTTTATAAATCTCTGTGTCAAGACACTCAATATGGGGATCTAGAATAATAAGGGAGAAGCTCACCACTGTCTAGAGATAGCTTCTGGCTTACCAGTCACCAGATGCCTATGATGCTGCCAGCATGGGACAGGTGCTGTCCTACCCTTAGATGTTGTGGGGCATAGGGACCAAACCTGACCCTCCTCACACCCACATCCAGGCCCATCAGGAGAAAACAGTGGCAGCAGTCATAGGGTGGAGCCAAGAGAGCCCCAGGACACTAAGGGATAAGGTAGTAGGTGGCCCAGAACCCATCCAGCAACAATTAGGACCATATGGGAGTCCAAACTCCAAGCTTCCTGTATATGCTCCATTGCCCCATCAGACTTCACTTACAAAACATAAATTCAAAGATAAAAATACTAATAATTTCAAAATAGCAACTGCTGAACACTAAATCCCACGTGAAAAGTCCTTATTGTGGGTCCCTGAGTGACTGCAATAGTTAGACACCTATGAAGTCATTCCTGTATCCTTCCTTTTTTGAATGGACAGATGCTAAAGACCATATGATACAAGATAACAGGAAGATAGAAGTAGATCTTTTAGAATAGATGGCAAATACCATCATGCCAAGCTGATTTATTCTGTTTTACTTAGCAATGTTGCTGGCATGACACCATTCATCTGGACAGTTTTCACACTGTTTGGAAGAAAAATGAAACTGAGTAAAAAGAAAAAAAAAGTGTAATTCTGTTCTAACAGAAAGAACTTTTGTTGGCCTATAAAAGTCTTGGTTAACAGTTTACTATTCAGAGGTAAGTATTAGATATTGCAGAGATTATTCTCTGTATGGCTTTTTGACTAGAAACAGATAAAATTTCCAAAATTACTGGCATTCAATTTGGTCTCTGTCTTCTTTAAGCCATTCCTGGATCCCAAAGGGGCACAGTTACCATAACACAGTCAAGATCTATATGACAACGATTCTAGAGTATAAGACTTGAAATTCAGTTACACGAGCCTAAGGGGATATAAGGCAGATTATAGATGCCTTACATTACTCCTTGTAAGCTACAGTTCAAGTAATACTTTTAAATGGTCTCAACTTATATTAGAGATCTAGATAAATTTTCCAGCTAGCCAATAATGCAACTGACAGAAACTCTTATAATTATTCCATGTAGAAATGAAGTATTTGGGATCAGCTTGAGTGGCCTTCTGTGACATAGATAGATGAAGAAGTAGTAAAAGAAAAAAATATTATAATTATTGAGCAGCAAAAGTAATCATCACCCAAAGACAATTATTTGTTACTTAATACTTAATACTTATTCTATTCATTCTATAGAAAAATAAATGACCCCACCCTGATAATGATTTTATATTATCTTCAGAAGATATTGATATGATTTTGTTGTCTGTTCTATCATCTATCATCTATCATCTATCTATCTATCTATCTATCTATCTATCTATCTATCTATCTATCTATCATCTATCTATTTTTGAGAGAGAGAGATTGCATGTGCATGTGAGCAGGGGAGGGCAGAAGGAGAAGCAGAGGGAGAGAAGCAGACTCCCACTGAGCATGGGGCCCTTCGCAGGCTAGATCTCACGACCCTGGGATCAAGACCCTGAGATTATGACCTGAGACAAAATCAAGAGTTGGACCCAGGCATCCCTGTTGTCTGTCATTTTAAACACAGTGTCAAGTATGGTGCCTTTGTAAGGGAGAAATGTATTCAGTCTCTGAAGAAGGATATTCACTGTTCAGGCTCAGAGGGGAGGAACAAAGGATACAGAATGCTTGAGCTGGCATTTTCTGGAAGCTGTGTACTTAACAAAATGCTCTTGAGGAAAATTTATTTATAGTAAGTCCCACAGATGGTCCCATGAGTTGTTGCCCACTAAGGGTAGGAATTTAATGGCAATATAAATTACCCACATATCTTTCTCTACTTAATAAATCTTAATAGAAATATTTTTCATTTTGAATATCTTTCATATGTAAATTTCATATTATAATAGAAATGTTTGAAAAATTAAGACACACATTTAGGAATTTATTTTGACTCATAAAACTCAGCGACTTCTTAACTTTAATATTCTGAAAAAATGGGTAAATGAAAAAAATCCAACATTGATATACATAAATATATATACCATATATGTATTTGTATACAAATATATAAATATATATAAAAATATATTTATATTTGGGTGTGGGTGTGTGGGTGTATGTGTGTAGGATTGTGCATGCATTCACAGTTTTTTTAAATTTTTTTATTGTTATATTAATCAACATACATTACATCATTAGTTTTTGATGTAGTGTTCCATGATTCATTGTTTGTGCATAATACCAGGTGCTCCACGCAGAACGTACCCTCTTTAATACCCATCACCAGGCTAACCCATCCCCCCACCCCCATCCCCTCTAGAACCCTCAGTTTGTTTTTCAGAGTCCATTGTCTCTCATGGTTCGTCTCCCCCTACGACTTACTCCCCTTCATTCTTCCCCTCCTGCTATCTTCTTCTTTTTTTTCTTAACATATATTGCATTATTTGTTTTAGAGGTACAGATCTGTGATTCAACAGTCTTGCACAATTCACAGCAGTCACCATAGCACATACCCTCCCCAATGTCTATCACCCAGCCACCCCATCCCTCCCAGCCCCCACCACTCCAGCAACCCTCAGTTTGTTTCCTGAGATTAAGAATTCCTCATATCGGTGAGGTCATATGATACATGTCTTTCTCTGATTGACTTATTTCACTCAGCATAACACCCTCCAGTTCCATCCACATCATTGCAAATGGCAAGATCTCATTTCTTTTGATGGCTGCATAATATTCCATTGTGTATATCTACCACTTTTCTTTATCCATTCATCTGTCGATGGGCATCTTGGCTCTTTCCACAGTTTGGCTATTGTGGACATTGCTGCTATAAACATTGGGGTGCACGTACCCTTTCGGATCCCTACATTTGTATCTTTGTGATAAATACCCAGTAGTGCAATTGCTGGATCGTGTGGTAGCTCTATTTTCAACTGTTTGAGGAACCTCCATATTGTTTTCCAGAGTAGTTGCACCAGCTGGCATTCCCACCAACAGTGTAGGAGGGTTCCCCTTTCTCTGCATCTGTTGTTTCCTGACTTGTTAATTTTAGCCATTCTAACTGCTGTGAGGTGGTATCCCATTGAGGTTTTGAATTGGATTTCCCTGATGCCCAGCGATGTGGAGCACTTTTTCATGTGTCTGTTGGCCATTTGGATGTCTTCTTTGGAAAAATGTCTGTTCATGTCTTCTGCCCATTTCTTGATTGGATCATTTGTTCTTTGGGTGTTGAGTTTGATAAGTTCTTTATAGATTTTAGATACTAGCCCTTTATCTGATATGTCATTTGCAAATATTTTCTCCCATTCTGTCGGTTGTCTTTTGGTTTTGTGGACTGTTTCTTTTGCCATGCAAAAACTTTTTATCTTGATGAGATCCCAAGAGTTCATTTTTGCCCTTGCTTCCCTTGCATTTCGCGGTGTTTCTAGGAAGAAGTTGCTGCGACTGAGGTCGAAGAGGTTGCTACCTGTGTTCTCCTTTAGGATTTTGATGGACTCCTGTCTCACGTTTAGGTCTTTCAACCATTTGGAGTCTATTTTTGTGTGTGGTGTAAGGAAATGGTCCAGTTTCATTCTTCTGCATGTGGCTGTGCAATTTCCCCAACACCATTTGTTGAAGAGACTTTTTGCCATTGGACATTCTTTCCTGCTTTGTCAAAGATAAGTTGACCATAGAGTTGAGGGTCCATTTCTGGGCTCTCTATTCTGTTCCATTGATCTATGTGTCTGTTTTTGTGCCAGTACCATACTGTCTTGATGATGACAGCTTTGTAATAGAGCTGGAAGTCCGGAATTGGGATGCCCCCAGCTTTGCTTTTCTTTTTCAATATTCCTCTGGCTATTCGGGGTCTCTTCTGGTTCCATACAAATTTTAGGATTATTTGTTCCATTTCTTTGAAAAAAGTGGATGGTATTTTGATGGGGATTGCACTGAATGTGTAGATTGCTCTAGGTAGCACTGACATCTTCACAATGTTGGTTCTTCCAATCCATGAGCATGGAACGTTTTTCCATTTCTTTGTGTCTTCCCCAATTTCTTTCATGAGTATTTTATAGTTTTCTGAGTACAGATCCTTTGCCTCTTTGGTTAGATTTATTCTTAGGTATCTTATGGTTTTGGGTGCAATTGTAAATGGGATCGACTTCTTAATTTGTCTCTCTTCTGTCTTGTTGTTGGTGTATAGGAATGCCACTGATTTCTGTGCATTGATTTTATATCCTGCTACTTGACTGAATTCCTGTATGAGTTCTAGCAGTTTTGGGGTGGAGTCTTTTGGGTTTTCCACATACAGTATCATATCATCTGCAAAGAGTGAGAGTTTGACTTCCTCTTTGCCAATTTGGATGCCTTTGATTTCTTTTTGTTGTCTGATTGCTGTGGCTAGGACTTCTAATACTATGTTGAATAGCAGTGGCGAGAGTGGACATCCATGCTGCATTCCTGAATTTAGGGGAAAAGCTCTCAGTTTTCCCCATTGAGAATGATATTCGCTGTAGGTTTTTCATAGATGGCTTTTATGATATTGAGGTATGTACCCTCTATCCCTAGACTCTGAAGAGTTTTGATCAAGAAAGGGTGCTGTACTTTGTCAAATGCTTTTTCTGCATCTCTTGAGAGGATCATGCAATTCTTGTTCTTTCTTTTGTTAATGTATTGTATCACGTTCATTGATGTGCAGATGTTGAACCAATCTTGCAGCCCAGGGATAAATCCCACTTGGTCGTGGTGAATAATCCTTTTAATTTACTGTTGGATCCTATTGGCTAGTATTTTGGTGAGACTTTTTGCATCCAAGTTCATCAAGGATATTGGTCTGTAATTCTCATTTTTGATGGGGTCTTTGTCTGGTTTTGGGATCAAGGTAATGGTGGCCTCATAAAATGAGTTTGGAAGTTTTCCTTCCATTTCTATTTTCTGGAACAGTTTCAGGAAAATAGGTATTAATTCTTCTTGAAATGTCTGATAGAATTCCCCTGGGAAGCCATCTGGCCCTGGGCTTTTGTTTCTTGGGAGATTTTTGATGACTGCTTCAATTTCCTTAGTGGTTATAGGTCTGTTCAGGTTTTCTATTGCTTCCTGGTTCAATTTTGGTAGTTGATACATCTCTAGGAATGCACCCATTTCTTCCAGGTTATCTAATTTGCTGGCATAGAGTTGCTCATGATATGTTCTCATAATTGTTTGTATTTCTTTGGTGTTGGTTGTGATCTCTCCTCTTTCATTCATGATTTTGTTGATTTGGGTCATTTCTCTTTTCTTTTTAATAAGTCTGGCCAGGGGTTTATCAATCTCGTTAATTCTTTCAAAGAATCAGCTCCTAGTTTCGTTGATCTGTTCTACTGTTCTTTTGGTTTCTATTTCATTGATTTCTGCTCTGATATCTCTTCTCCTGCTGGGTTTAGGCTTTATTTGCTGTTTTTTTCTCCAGCTCCTTTAGGTGTAGGGTTAGGTTGTGTATTTGAGATCTTTCTTGTTTCTTCAGAAAGGCTTGTATTGCTATTTACTTTCCTCTTAAGACTGCCTTGCTGTATCCCAAAGATTTTGAACAGTTGTGTTTTCATTTTCATTGGTTTCCATGAATTTTTTTAATTCTTCTTTAATTTCCTGGTTGACCCATTCATTCTTTAGTAGGATGCTCTTTAGCCTCCATGTATTTGAGTTCTTTCCGACTTTCCTCTTGTGATTGAGTTCTAGTTTCAAAGCATTGTGGTCTGAAAATATGCAGGGAATAATCCCAATCTTTTGGTACCAGTTGAGACCTGATTTGTGACCTAGGATGTGATCAATTCTGGAGAATGTTCCATGGGCACTAGAGAAGAATGTGTATTCCGTTGCTTTGGGATGGAATGTTCTGAACATATCTGTGAAGTCCATTTGGTCCAGTGTTTTATTTAAAGTCTTTATTTCCTTGTTGATCTTTTGCTTTGATGATCTGTCCATTTCAGTCAGGGGGGTGTTAAAGTCCCCCACTATTATTGTATTGTTGTCAAGTGTTTTTTGATTTTGTTACTAATTTCCTTATAAAATTGGCTGCTCCCATGTTCGGGGCATAGATATTTACAATTGTTAGATCTTCTTGTTGGATAGACCCTTTAAGTAGGATATAGTGTCCTTCCTCATCTCTTATTACAGTCTTTGTTTTAAAATCTAATTTGTCTGATATAAGGATTGCCACCCCATCTTTCTTTTGGTGTCCATTAGCATGGTAGATGGTTTTCCACCCCCTCACTTTCAATGTGGGGGTGTCTTTGGGTCTAAAATGAGTCTCTTGCAGACAGCATATTGATGGGTCTTGTTTTTGAATCCAATCTGATAGCCTGTGTCTTTTGATTGGGGCATTTAGCCCGTTTACATTCAGGGTAACTATTGAAAGATAGGAATTTAGTGCCATTGTATTGCCTGTAAGGTGACTGTTACTGGATATTGTCGGTGTTCCTTTCTGATCTATGCTGCTTTTAGGCTCTCTCTTTGCTTAGAGGACCCCTTTCAATATTTCTTGGAGGGCTGGTGTCGTGTTTGCAAATTCCTTTAGTTTTTGTTTGTCCTGGAAGCTTTTTATCTCTCCTTCTATGTTCAATGACAGCCTAGCTGGATCTAGTATTCTTGGCTGCATATTTTTCTCATTTACTGCTCTGAAGATATCTTGCCAGTCCTTTCTGGCCTGCCAGGTCTCTGTGGATAGGTCTGTTGACAATCTAATGTTTCTACCATTGTAGGTTACATATCTCTTCTCCTGAGCTGCTTTCAAGATTTTCTCTTTGTCTCTGAGAGTCGTACATTTTACTATTACATATCGGGGTGTTAACCTATTTTTATTGATTTTGAGAGAGGTTCTCTGTGCCCCCTGGATTTTGATGCCTCTTTCCTTCCCCACATTAGGGAAGTTCTCTGCTATAATTTGCTACAATATACCTTCTGCCCCTCTCTCTCTTTCTTCTTCTTCTGGGATCCCAATTATTCTAATGTTGTTTAGTCTTATCGTATCGCTTATCTCTCGAATTCTGCCCTTGTGATCCTGTAGTTTTTTATCTCTTTTTCCCAGCCTCTTTATTTTCCATCATTTGGTCTTCTATTTCATTATTTATCTCTTCTGCCTCATTTATCCTAGCAGTTAGTGCCCCCATTTTTTATTGCACCTCATGAATAGTCTTTTTGATTTTGACTTGCTTAGATTTTAGTCCTTTTATTTCTCCAGAAAGGGTTTCTTTAATAACTTCCATGCTTTTTTCAAGCCCAGCTAGTATTTTAAAGTCATGATTCTGAACTCTAGGTCCGACATCGTACTAATGTCCATAGTGAGTAGGTCCCTGGCAGACAGTACTACCTCTTGTTCTTTTTGCTGAGGTGATTTTTTTCGTCTTGTCATTTTGTCCAGAGGAGAATAGATGAATGAGAGAACAGAATGCTAACAAGTTAACAACGTCCCCAGCAAATATACTCTATACAAATCAGAAAAGACCTGAAACCAGGGGAAAAGAAAGGGAAAGAAAGAAAAAAGAAAGAGGAGAAAGAAAAAAAAAAGAAAAAGATGAAAACAAACAAAAACAAAACAAAACAAAAAAAAACAGAATATGATCAAATATGATCAGGCTAGTGCATAGATCAGTGCCACACACTGGGTTTTGGGCGTATATTGGTCTGTTAGAAGAAAATGCTTCCTAGAATTTTACAAGAAGAAAGACTTATATATGTACAAAATAAGGGTTGATACAATGAAGGGATGGAAGATGACTGTAAAGATGAAAATTGTAAAAGATTTTATAAAAGGAATAGATAAGAAGTTTTTGAAAAAAGAAAGAAGATTTAAAAAAAAAAAGGGAAAGAATGTGATCAGGCAGGAGACTAGAACAAAGCCATACACCAGTGATTTAGGGTATATTTTGATCTGTTAGAAGAAACTGTATCTCAAAATTTTAAAGAGAGAACAACTTATATATATATGACAAAAATAAGAGTAACTACTATGAAGGGATAAAATATGACTCTAAAAATGAAAACTAAAAAATGTTTTTTTAACAAAGAGATTGATAAGATGTTGGTTGAGAAAGGGAAAAAGAAAAATTCAAAAAAAAAAGTTAAAAAAATTAACATTGAAAAACTAATGAGTCATGGTAAAAAAGCCATGAATTTTATGTGCAGTATTACCCTAGCGCTGGAGTTCCCCCGTTCTCCTTCATCGGTAAGCTTGGTCTTGGCTTGCTTGCTGTTCGTGCTGATCATCTCAGGGAGGGTCCTGTTGCCGTGGTTCCCAAATGTCTTTGCCGGAGGTGGAATTGCCCCGCCCTTGTCTGTCCGGGCTAAGCAATCTGCTCGGGTTTGCTCTCGGGAGCTTTTGTTCCCTGCAAGCTCTCGGTACAGCTTTGGAGGACCAAGGTTGAAAATGGTGGCCTCCCAATCTCCGCCCGGAGGAGCCGAGAACTCGGGGCCCCGCTCCTCAGTGCGCCCCCAGAGAAAAGCAGTCACTCCCATGTCCACGGTTTCCAGTCGCACTCTGTGCTCACCCGGCCTCTGACCGAGTGTTTCTATCTCGGGCACCCGACCCCGTGTGGAGTCTCCAAACCCAGCAGATCCCTGCAGTGCGCTCCCGCGCCACTCCTCCCAGGGGAGGAAGGGGAGTCTCCCCGGCTCTGCTGCTTGTTAGGTCCCTGCTGGAGGCGCAGCGGCCCGACTGGGCCACGGATCACAGTTTATGGCAACCCCGAGCTGAGAGCCCGCGCCTCTGCTCTGTCTCTGCAGCCGGCTTCCCTGCTCCGATACCTGGGAGCTCTGCCGCACTCAGGCACCCCCCGGTCTTTCTTGACCCCGAAGGTCCTGAGACCACACTGTCCCGCGAGGGTTCCACCCCCAGCTTAGCCACTGGAGCGACGTCCCTCCGCGGAGCCAACTTCTAAAGTTCTGATTTTGTGCTCCGCGGCTCTATCACTTGCCAGAAGCCCCCGACGGAGGCCCCTCCCCCGCCATCTATCCTCCCGAATATCGCCTCGGATTCACTTCTCCGCACGTCCTACCTTCCAGTAGGTGGTCGCTTCTCTATTCAGAGTTGTTCCTACTCTCTTCTTTGATCTCCTGTTGAGTTCGTAGGTGTTGAGAATGGTTTGATCCCTATTCAGCTGAATTCCTGAGACCAGATGAAATCCAGGTCTCCTACTCCTCCACCATCTTGCTCCACGCCCCCATGCATTCACATTTGTGTGCATGAATTTTCTAGGTATCGAATTTGCCTTCATTTTTCACTAGGCACAACTTACACGAAGGATGCAGCCCTTATTTTATATGAACAAATGGGAGAACATAATAAAAACAGATTTTTGTTTTGATATTAAAAAAGAAAACAGTGTGCAATTATAATCTACTTTGTTGATGTTAAATTTTAACAATTCATAATTATTAATTCCTCCATATCATTTTACAGTCTACAAAAACAAAGTGAGATTTTTGAAAGCATATAGCTCACATATTGAAATACATGAATAAGTAAATTATTTTAAACTCAGAAGGAGATATTTATGAGAAATAAATATATTGAGTGCTTTTGGAGAAAATCTACTAGCATTTATTCAATTATCATCACATCATCAATTGGAGCAAACTTTAAGATCATTTAACTTATCCACACATATTTCACAATGAGGAAAGTGAAGTCCAATGATTTAAATGACTCATTTCTTGGATCTGTTTCTTTTTTTTTTTTTAATTTTTTATTGTTATGTTAATCACCATATATTACATCATTAGTTTTTTGGTGCAGTGTTCCATGATTCATTGTTTGTTCATAACACCCAGTGCTCCATGCAGAACGTGCCCTCCTCAATACCCATCACCAGGCTAAACCATCCCCCTACCCCTCCCCTCTAGAACCCTCAGTTTGTTTTTCAGAGTCCATCATCTCTCATGGTTCGTCTCCCCCTCTGACATACTCCCCTTTTCTTCCTCTCCTGTTATCTTCTTCTTTTTTTTTCTTAAAATATGTTGCGTTATTTGTTTCAGAAGTACAGATCTGTGATTCAACAGTCTTGCACAATTCACAGCGCTCACCGTAGCACATACCCTCCCCAATGTCTATCACCCAGCCACCCCATCCCTCCCACCCCCAACCACTCCAGTAACTCTCAGTTTGTTTCCTGAAATTAAGAATTCCTCATATCAGTGAGGTCATGTGATACATGTCTTTCTCTGATTGACTTATTTCACTCAGCATAACACCCTCCAGTTCCATCCACGTTGTTGCAAATGGCAAGATCTCATTCCTTTGGATGGCTGCATAATATTCCATTGTGTATATATACCACCTCTTCTTTATCCATTCATCTGTCGATGGGCATCTTGGCTCTTTCCACAGTTTGGCTATTGCGGACATTGCTGCTATAAACATTGGGGTACACGTACCCCTTCGGGTCCCTACATTTGTATCTTTGTGGTAAATACCCAGTAGTGCAATTGCTGGATCGAACGGTAGCTCTAATTTCAACTGTTTGAGGAACCTCCATACTGTTTTCCAGAGTGGTTGCACCAGCTTGCATTCCCACCAACAGTGTAGGAGGGTTCCCCTTTCTCCACATCCCCGCCAACATCTGTCGTTTCCTGACTTGTTAATTTTAGTCATTCTGACGGGTGTGAGGTGGTATCTCATTGAGGTTTCGATTTGGATTTCCCTGATGCCGAGCGATGTTGAGCACTTTTTCATGTGCCTGTTGGCCATTTGGATGTCTTCTTTGGAGAAATGCCTGTTCATGTCTTCTGCCCATTTCTTCATTGGATTATTTGTTCTTTGGGTGTTGAGTTTGATAAGTTCTTTATAGATTTTGGATACTAGCCCTTTATCTGATATGTCGTTTGCAAATATTTTCTCCCATTCTGTCGGTTGTCTTTTGGTTTTGTGGACTGTTTCTTTTGCTGTGCAAAAGCTTTTTATCTTGATGAAATCCCAATAGTTCATTTTTGCCCTGGCTTCCCATGCCTTTGGCTATGTTTCTAGGAAGAAGTTGCTGTGGCTAAGGTCGAAAAGGTTGAGACCTGTGTTCTCCTTTAGGATTTGGATGGACTCCTGTCTCTTTTTTGTTTAGGTCTTTCAACCATTTGGAGTCTATTTTTGTGTGTGGTGTAAGGAAATGGTCCAGTTTCATTCTTCTGCATGTGGCTGTGCAATTTCCCCAACACCATTTGTAGAAGAGACTGTCTTTTTTCCATTGGACATTCTTTCCTGCTTTGTCAAAAATAAGTTGACCATAGAGTTGAGGGTCCATTTCTGGGCTTTCTATTCTGTTCCATTGATCTATGTGTCTGTTTTTGTGCCAGTACCATACTGTCTTGATGATGACAGCTTTGTAATAGAGCTGGAAGTCTGGAATTGGGATGACGCCAGCTTTGCTTTTCTTTTTCAGTATTCCTCTGGCTATTCGGGGTCTCTTCTGGTTCCATACAAATTTTAGGATTATTTGTTCCATTTCTTTGAAAAAAGTGGATGGTATTTTGATGGGGATTGCATTGAATGTGTAGATTGCTCTAGGTAGCACTGATATCTTCACAATGTTTATTCTCCCAATCCATGAGCATGGAACGTTTTTCCATTTCTTTGTGTCTTCTTCAATTTCTTTCATGAGTATTTTATAGTTTTCTGAGTACAGATCCTTTGCCTCTTTGGTTAGATTTATTCCTAGGTATCTAATGGTTTTGGGTGCAATTGTAAATGGGATAGACTCCTTGATTTGTCTCTCTTCTGTCTTGTTGTTGGTGTATAGGAATGCCACTGATTTCTGTGCATTGATTTTATATCCTGCTACTTGACTGAATTCCTGTATGAGTTCTAGCAGTTTTGGGGTGGAGTCTTTTGGGTTTTCCAGATACATTATCATATCATCTGCAAAGAGTGAGAGTTTGACTTCCTCTTTGCCGATTTGGATGCCTTTGATTTCTTTTTGTTGTCTGATTGCTGTGGCTAGGACTTCTAATACTATGTTGAATAGCACTGGTGAGAGTGGACATCCCTGCCGCATTCCTGACCTTAGGGGAAAAGCTCTCAGCCTTTCCCCATTGAGAATGATATTTACTGTAGGTTTTTCATAGATGGCTTTTATGATATTGAGGTATGTACCCTCTATCCCTATACTCTGAAGAGTTTTGATCAAGAAAGGATGTTGTACTTTGTCAAATGCTTTTTCTGCATCTATTGAGAGGATCATATGGTTCTTGTTCTTTCTTTTGTTAATGTATTGTATCACGTTGATTGATTTGCGGATGTTGAACCAGCCTTGCAGCCCAGGAATAAACCCCACTTGGTCATGGTGAATAATCCTTTTAATGTAGTGTTGGGTCCTATTGGCTAGTATTTTGGTGAGAATTTTTGCATCCATGTTCATCAGGGATATTGGTCTGTACTTCTCCTTTTTGATGGGGTCTTTGTCTGGTTTTGGGATCAAGGTAATGGTGGCCTCATAAAATGAGTTTGGAAGTTTCCCTTCCATTTCTATTTTTTGGAACAGTTTCAGGAGAATAGGTATTAATTCTTCTTGAAATGTCTGATAGAATTCCCCTGGGAAGCCATCTGGCCCTGGGCTTTTGTTTCTTGGGAGATTTTTGATGACTGTTTCAATTTCCTTAGTGGTTATAGGTCTGTTCAGGTTTTCTATTTCTTCCTGGTTCAATTTTGGTAGTTGATACATCTCTAGGAATGCACCCATTTCTTCCAGGTTATCTAATTTGCTGGCATATAGTTGCTCATAATATGTTCTTATAATTGTTTGGATTTCTTTGGTGATGGTTGTGATCTCTCCTCTTTCATTCATGATTTTGTTGATTTGGGTCATTTCTCTTTTCTTTTTGATCAGTCTGGCCAGGGGTTTATCAATCTTGTTAATTCTTTCAAAGAACCAGCTCCTAGTTTCGTTGATCTGTTCTACTGTTCTTTTGGTTTCTAGTTCATTGATTTCTGCTCTGATCTTTATGATTTCTCTTCTCCTGCTGGGTTTAGGCTTTATTTGCTGTTCTTTCTCCAGCTCCTTTAGGTGTAGGGTTAGGTTGTGTATTTGAGACCTTTCTTGTTTCTTGAGAAAGGCTTGTATTGCTATATACTTTCCTCTCAGGGCTGCCTTTGCTGCATCCCAAAGATTTTGAACAGTTGTGTTTTCATTTTCATTGGTTTCCATGAATTTTTTTAATTCTTCTTTAATTTCTTGGTTGACCCATTCATTCTTTAGTAGGATGCTCTTTAGCCTCCATGTATTTGAGTTTTTTCTGACTTTCCTCTTGTGGTTGAGTTGTAGTTTCAAAGCGTTGTGGTCTGAAAATATGCAGGGAATGATCCCAATCTTTTGGTACCGATTGAGACCTGATTTGTGACCTAGGATGTGATCAATTCTGGAGAATGTTCCATGGGCACTAGAGAAGAATGTGTATTCCGTTGCTTTGGGATGGAATGTTCTGAATATGTCTGTGAAGTCCATTTGGTCCAGTGTGTCATTTAAAGTCTTTATTTCCTTGTTGATCTTTTGCTTAGAGGATCTGTCCATTTCAGTCAGGGGGGTGTTAAAGTCCCCCACTATTATTGTATCGTTGTCAATGTGTTTCTTTGCTTTTGTTATTAATTGCCGTATATAATTGGCTGCTCCCATGTTCGGGGCATAGATATTTACAATTGTTAGATCTTCTTGTTGGATAGACCCTTTAAGTAGGATATAGTGTCCTTCCTCATCTCTTATTACAGTCTTTGTTTTAAAATCTAGTTTGTCTGATATAAGGATTGCCACCCCAGCTTTCTTTTGGTGTCCATTAGCATGGTAGATGGTTTTCCACCCCCTCACTTTCAATGTGGGGGTGTCTTTGGGTCTAAAATGAGTCTCTTGCAGACAGCATATTGATGGGTCTTGTTTTTTAATCCAATCTGATAGCCTGTGTCTTTTGATTGGGGCATTTAGCCCATTTACATTCAGGGTAACTATTGAAAGGTATGAATTTAGTGCCATTGTATTTCCTGTAAGGTGACTGTTAACTGTCTGTTGTCTGTGTTCGTTTCTGCTCTTTGCTGCTTTTAGGTTCTCTCTTTGCTTAGAGGACCCCTCTCAATATTTCTTGGAGGGCTGGTTTCGTGTTTGCAAATTCCTTTAGTTTTTGTTTGTTCTGGAAGCTTTTTATCTCTCCTTCTATTTTCAGTGATAGCCTAGCTGGATATAGTATTCTTGGCTGCATATTTTTCTCGTTTAGTGCTCTGAAGATATCTTGCCAGTCCTTTCTGGCCTGCCAGGTCTCTGTGGATAGGTCTGCTGCCAATCTAATGTTTCTACCATTGTAGGTTACATATCTCTTCTCCCAAGCTGCTTTCAGGATTTTCTCTTTGTCTCTGAGACTCGTAAGTTTTACTATTAGATGTCGGGGTGTTGACCTATTATTATTGATTTTGAGAGGGGTTCTCTGTGCCTCCTGGATTTTGATGCCTGTTTCCTTCCTCACATTAGGGAAGTTCTCTGCTATAATGTGCTCCAATATACCTTCTGCCCCTCTCTCTCTCTTCTTCTTCTTCTGGGATCCCAATTATTCTAATGTTGTTTCGTCTTATCGTATCACTTATCTCTCGAATTCTGCCCTCGTGATCCTGTAGTTGTTTCTCTCTCTTTTTCTCAGCCTCTTTATTTTCCATCATTTGGTCTTCTATATCGCTGATTCTCTCTTCTGCCTCATTTATCCTAGCATTTAGTGCCCCCATTTTTGATTGCACCTCATCAATAGCCTTTTTGATTTCGATTTGGTTAGATTTTAGTTCTTTTATTTCTCCAGAAAGGGTTTCTCTAATAACTTCCATGCTTTTTTCAAGCCCAGCCAGTATCTTTAAAGTCATGATTCTGAACTCTAGGTCCGACATCGTACTAATGTCCGTATTGAGTAGGTCCCTGGCTGACAGTACTACCTCTTGTTCTTTTTGCTGAGGTGATTTGTTTCGTCTTGTCATTTTGTCCAGAGGAGAATAGATGAATGAGAGAACAAAATGCTAACAGGTTTACAACGTCCCCAGGAAATATACTGTATACAAATCAGAAAAGACCTGAAACCAGGGGAAAAGAAAGGGAAAGAAAGAAAAAAGAAAGAGAAAAAGAAGAAAAAAAAAAAAGAAAAAAAATAGATAAAAACAAAAACAAAACAATACAAAAAAAGCAGAATATGATCAAATATGATCAGGCTAGTGCATAGATCAGTGCCACACACTAGATTTTGGGCGTATTTTGGTCTGTTAGAAAAAAGTGCCTCCTCAAATTTTAAAGGAAGAAAGACATATATGTACAAAATAAGGGTTGATACAATGAAGGGATGGAAGATGACTGTAAAGATGAAAGTTATAAAAGATTTTATAAAAGGACTTGGTAAGATAAGTTGTTTGAAAAAAGAAAGAAGATTTAAGAAAAAAAAGAAAAAAAAAAAAGGAAAAAGGGAGAGAATGTGATCGGGCAGGAGACTAGAACAAAGCCATACACTAGTGATTTAGGGTATATTTTGATCTGTTAGAAGAAACTGTACCTCAAAATTTTAAAGAGAGAACAACTTATATATATATGCCAAAAATAAGGGTAACTACTATGAAGGGATAAAATATGACTCTAAAAATAAAAAATAAAAAATGTTTTTTTTTCCTTTTTAAAAAAAGGGATTGATAAGATGTTGGTTGAAAAAGGGAAAAAGAAAAATTAAAAAAAACAGTCAACAAAAATTAACTTTGATGAAATAATGAATCATGGTAAAAAAAAAAAAAAAGCCATGAATCTATGTGCAGTATTCCCCTAGCGCTGGAGTTCTCCCATTCTCCTTGATCGATCAACTTGGTCTTGGCTTGCTGGCTGTTTGTCCTGATCTTCTGGGGGAGGGGCCTGTTGCCGTGGTTCCCAAATGTCTTTGCCGGAGGCGGAATTGCCCCGCCCTTGTCGGTCCGGGCTAAGGAAGCTGCTCCGGTTTGCGCTCAGGAGCTTTTGTTCCCTGCAAGCTCTCGGTACAGCTTTGGAGGACCAGGGCAGAAATGGTGGCCTCCCAATCTCCGCCCGGAGGAGCTGAGAACTCGGGGCCCCGCTCCTCAGTGTGCCCCCAGAGAAAAGCAGTCACTTCCGTGTCCCCGGTCTCCGGCCACACTCCGTGCTCACCCGGCCTGTGACCGAGCGTTGCTATCTCTGGCACCCGACCCCGCACGGAGTCTCCAAACCCAGCAGATCCCTGCAGTGGGTTCCCGCACCGCTCCTGCCCGGGAAGGAAGGGGAGTCTCCCCGGATCTGCTGCTGTTGGGTCCCTGCTGGGGGAGCCGTGCCCCGACTGGGCCGCAGATCACAGTTTATGGCAACCCCGAGCTGAGAGCCCATGACTCTGCTCCGTCTCTGCAGCCGGCTTCCCTGCTCTGATATCTGGGAGCTCTGGCGCACTCAGGCACCCCCGGTCTCTCTGTGACCCCAAGGGTCCTGAGACCACACTGTCCCGGGAGGATTCCACACCCCGCTTAGCCACTGCAGCGACGTCCCTCTGCCGAGCCAACTTCTAAAAGGTCTGATTTTGTGCTCCGCGGCTCTATCACTTGCCAGAAGCGGCCGGCGGAGGCCCCTCCCCCGCCGTCTATCCTCCCGAATATCGCCTCGGATTCACTTCTCTGCACGTCCTACCTTCCAGTAAGTGGTCGCTTCTCTGTTCAGAGAGTTGTTGCTACTCTCCTGTTTGATCTCCTGTTGAGTTCGTAGGTGTTCAGAATGGTTTGATCCCTATTCAGCTGAATTCCTGAGACCAGACGAAATCTAGGTCTCCTACTCCTCCGCCATCTTGCTCCGCCCCTCGGATCTGTTTCTTTAGTGACAGAGAAACAGTCATAACCCTGGCCTTCCAAATTCCACTGCAGTAATTTTTCTCTAAAGCAACGTGTTTCTCCAAATAATAGTTATCTTCAATTATTTCACATCATTTTATTTTATTTTATAAGTAGACTCCACACCCAGTGTGGAGCCCATTGCAGGGCCTGAATTCACAACTCTGAGATGAAGACCTGAGCTGAGATCAAGAGTCGGACACTCAACCCACTGAGCCACCCAGGCACTCTGCCCTCCATTAGTTTAAATAAGAACATCCTACTGTTTAATCCCAAACTTTTTTTTTTTTTAAGGAAGGCAACTAAATTTTATACTAAGTAAATGGTATATACGTACTGTTTTTCTTCAAATTAATCTTTTTGAGCTAATTGTAAATTTATATGTAGTCATAAGAATAATATAGAGAGATCTCATACACCTCAAATAATTTTACCCCAATTGTAACATCTTGTAAAACTACAGTACAATATCATAGCCAGGATATTAGCATTGATACAGTCAAGATTGAGAATCTTTCCATTACCACATGAACTTTCATATTACCTTCACATAGTCACATTCACTACCCTTCCCTACCCCATTCCTGACCTCCAGCAGTCACTACTATTTTCTCCACTTATATAATTTTGTCATCTCAAAATTGTTATATAAATATAATCATACAATATGTGACTTTTGAGGTTGGATTTTTTCATTTAGCATAATTTCCTGGAGTTTTATCTAGGTTTTTGCACATATTAATAGTCCATTATTTATTGCTGAGCAGTGGATGCACCACAGTTTGCTTAATCTTTCACCTACTGAAGGATGTATGTGTTGTTTCCAATTGGGGACTATTACAAATAAATGCCTTATGAACAGCTGTGTTATGTTTTTATGTAAACATAAATTTTCATTTTTCATGTGTATTATATAGCTTATATAGTATAGACAGCTTATAGTATATCATATGTGTAGTGGATACTGCAAGCATATATAATAATATACATACTATATATAAAATATATTGTAACACATGGTGTATACATATAATGTATATTCTATATTGTATTAGTTTTCTTCTGCTGCTGTAAAAATTTACCATAATCTTGTGACTTAACACAAATTACTATCTTACACTTCTAGAGATCATATGTCCTAAAATCAAGGTATCAGTAGACTGGTTTCTTCTGGAAGCTCCAGGGAGAATCTGTTTCTTTCCCAATCCATTTTCTTTTTTTTCCAAAGCATTTTTTTTAAAGATTTTATTTATTTATTTAATTGACAGAGAGAGAGAGAGACAGCGAGAGAGGGAACACAAGCAGAGGGAGGGTCAGAGGGAGAAGCAGGCTTCCCGCAGAGCACGGAGCCCATTGCGGGGCTCGATCCCAGGACCCTGAGATCATGACCTGAGCTGAAGGCAGTCGCTTAACCAACTGAGCCACCCAGGCGCCCCCCAATCCATTTTCTAAAGGTTGTCCTCACTTGTCACCTTTCCCCTTTCTTCCATCATCACTTCATCTTCTCTCTTATGTTGATTCTATTGCTTCTCTTATGAAAACTCTAGTGATTACACTGGTCCATCTAGATAACCCAGAATTATTCTGCCACCTCAACATCCTTTACTGAATCATATCTGCAAAGCCCCTTTTACCATGGAAGGTAACAGATACACAGACTCTCGGGATTATGGGATATACATTATACATATTACCGAAGGCAAGACAGCACAGCTGGATAAGTCATATATCTTGGGTCCTAAATTTCTAAAAGACAACATAAATCACAAAGAATGGGAAAGGATAAAAGGGATGTTTCAATATTACTATTAAGAGCTAACTCTCTCATGAGGTGATGGATGTGTTAATTAACTCAATGGTGGTTACCCTTTCACAATGTGTATGTATATAAAGTCAGTATGTTCCATACTTTAACATTTTATAATTTTGTCAATTATATTTCAGTAAAGCTGAAAAATAAACAGCTAACACCTTGAGTCAGTTGGGTATCACCTAAAGGAAGGAATTAGGAATTGAACAAACTGCCAATGGACACACAACTCGCTCATAATAAAAGCAGGGTGTGAACTTAGGTATAGTGTTAACCCCAAAATATATATTCTTTTCCTACTAATATTAACTCATAAACATTTTTTTCTGCCATTAGAATCTTTTTCTACACATGGTCTACAAATAATTTCATCATGTCCGTATTTGCCTTGCAAAGAAAAAGGTTGAAAACACTGATCTCTGTTATACCTTCCCATACCTCACCTATAGTTCTTACCATCTCCCTAACTATTCATCCCTTACTGTGCCTTCAAGTAACCTTAAAACATATGTTGTCTCTTCCTAATAGACTGTCTTCTTACATGTTTGATGCAAACAGTAAAAGGAAGAAACTATAAGTTAGTTAGGAGATTTGTTTTGACTTTTTTTTTTAAGAAAGCCAGTTACGTGATAGCAAACAGCTAGTGTCCAAATAAACAAGGACAAGTCTGTAACACAAATCCTGTTTAAAAGGACTAGCAAGATCTAGGGTCATGTATAGCATGAGAAAAATTTCATTATGAAAGTAGTGGTAGTTTATGTTTATAGAAGAGCAGAGTAATCTCAAGAAAGCAGGATCACAATTTCAACCAAGTTTACTGCTCTGATCTCATTCACTTGATTATTCACTTTACCGACAAAGCTTTTAAAAAATTCTCAGAAAAACTTTATAAAGTAGATATTGTTCCAACTTTATAGAGAAAGAACATAAACTGAGTTTATTTGCTGGATCTTCATTTGGATTTTTAGCTCAGAAAGCATCTGCTTATGAATGTCTTCCATCATCACTTTATCCACCACTGCCAACACTTCCGTTAATCTTCATCATATAAATGCTTATTTTTGTTACAATTATCTGCAAAGAGAGAGAGTTTCACTTCTTCCTTACCAATTTGGATGCCTTTTATTTCTCATGTTGTCTAATTGCTGTGGCTAGGACGACTTTCAGTACTATGCGGAATAAAAGTGGTGAGAGTGGACATCCTTGTCTTGTTCCTAACCTTAGAGGAAAAGGTTTTAGTTTTTCACCATTGGGTATGATACTGGCTGTGGGATGTTCATAGAAGGCCTTTATTATGTTGAGATATGTTCCCTCTAGACCCACTTTGCAGAGAATTTTTATTATAAATGGATGTTGTATTTTGTCAAAGGATGTGATGGCTTCACAGGTGAATTCTACCGAACATTTAAAGAAAAAAAATAATACCTATTTTTCTCAAACTGTCCCAAAAAATAAAAGAGGAAAGAAAACTTCTATATTCATTCTGTGATGCCAGTATCACCCTGGTACCAAAATCAGGTAAAGACACCACAAGAAAAAAACCCTGAGAACTACAGGCCAATATCTCTGATGAATACGGATGCAGAAATCTTGAACAAAATATTAGCAAGATGAATCCAACAATACATTAAAAAATCATATGCCACGATCAAGTGGAATTTATTCCTGGGATGCAAGGGAGGTTCAATATTTGCCAAACAATCAACATGATATGTCACATTAATAAGAAAAAGGATTAAAACCGTATGATCATTTCAATAGGTATATAATCATTTAATTTTTAATTTTGCTTTATATTTCTTTAATGGAAAATATGTTCGTTACATTTAGCAAAAAAATATAATTTTTAAAAGTTGACTGATTTTGAGGAATTGAAAGTTTAGCAACTGTAATTTTTTTCTGTACTTACAGTAATTTAGATTAAATGAATTAGACATGCTGAAGAAAACTGGAAAGTGAGAGACTGGTGATTTTTCAAGTCAAAAGCATATGGTACAGATCTTTGTCTGCAACGACTAGATGTGGCAATTTTCTCTAATTGCAAAGTGAAACGCAGTAAAAACCATTGTTCTGGGAATAAAATTAGCAAGTACAACACAGTTCCTTGATCTGGTTATTTATTTCATTCCCAAAATGCTGCTCATCATACATTGCACAGTATCTTAATGTAATATGAACACAGTCCCAGGTCATTTATACAAATGTGGAAAATAAAATTCATTATTTTCCTTTTTGCTACTGGTATATTATACTCTCTCTTGGAACTGATGCTTTAAAAAAATGGTAGACATGGGCCAGGTTATAAGTGCATAAAAATATTTTGACTCTAAGCTAGGTAATTCCCCAAGTACTCGGAATGATTTCAATTTAGTTCTCTTAAATAGCACTGATGCAATTCTCCTCAACAGACTGGCATCATAGAAATGCCAGTCAAAAGGAAATTTTTTCAAAAAGCCTTCCAGATGATGATAAGATGATCTGTCTTGCATGTGGGTAGTTCAAGTTCTTTGTGTCTAATAAGGAGACACCATAAGTGGGTTTTTTTAAGAGCCAATGGAAGAATTTTTTTTTTTACCTTTATAAAAACAGGTAATTCTGTTTATTTTCTGAACAGGAAAATATCAGGCCCATTTTGTTTCTACACTATATCCAACATGTGAGTTTTTAGTAACAGGTATAGTTCTAGGGTCCCAACATACCATTTATCCCTTTAAGTTTAATAACCAGTGTCTTGGAAGAAAGTGGCACATAGAATCGTTACAGGACTTGAAACTATTTGTTTTAAGAAGGTAATTTTTTTTATCACTTTCAGGAAGTCATGAATAAGCCCTAAAAAAAAAAGTCTTTCAAAAAGTGTCAGGAATTAGAAGAGGACATATTAAAAATTGAGGAAAAGTTGATTTTTTTATTCATTTGCTTCATTCCTCAAATATTTACTGAGTGCTGGCTAGATATCATGCTGTGTTATATAATAACATCTATCGAGTCTTTTTGTGAACTACTTCTTCTTCCCTTCAGGCCTCAACTGAAGCATCTTTTCCACAGAGAAAGCTTCCAAGAGTGGACCTTGTATTATTTGATCCCCTTGTTGTATATCTCTGTTTCTATATGATATTCATCTTTCCCAATTCTCTGTAAGTTTCTGGAGATTAGGAACCATTTCTGCACTGTTTATCAACCTATCTCCATCTACTATTGATTATTGATTTGCACACAGCAGTTACTGAGTAGTTTGATATATGCATCTTGCACAAATCTAAATAATGAAAAATAAAATAATTACACATAAAATGGAAATTTGTTAAAAGATATTCTCTATTAGAGAATATCATGACTTGGATAAAACCTGGTACCTGTAAAAGTCAAGAAAATTTTCATGGGAAGGAGAAAATAAGGCAAAATATACTCCATAAGGAAGATAACCAGGGCCAAGCAGATACACATATAGGCAGGTGAAAAGAAAAGGAAACAAAACAAAACAAAACAAAACAAAACAAAACAAAACAAAACAAAACATGTAAGTAGTACAGCATGTTCCGGGAACTACAAACTACAGCACAGACTGTGAGGTACATCGAGTGCCAGGAAATGAATCCAGGAAAGCAAAGTTGTCTAGTGGTCAAGCAGCAGTGCCGACTACAGCTGCTGGGTCAACCTTGAAGTTGATCACAGGTTCATATACTACATCAGTATAGAAACAATGAGTCAAATGGATTTCCGTACTTTAATATCCACTATGCAGCAGGCAGCATGAGCGCCATGCTTCTATCAGTTTCCCTTGTCACCAAGGCCCATGGGGAAGATATGAAGCAGGTCCTGGTGAATAATGTACACACAGTGGGATCTATGGCACAGCTGAGGAAACCAAGCTTAGAAAACTCAATTTTATAAAGAGAAATCTGATCAAACTTTGCCTAGCAGGGAGGCAGTATCTTTATTATCCTGGTAAGGAAACATGTCTATTTTTTGACCAGGGTTTACTATGCAAACCTCCTTGTGAATAAATTCTGTCACAAAGCATGTAGAAATGTCTTGGAGAACTGCCTCCCAACAGTGGTGGCAACCCATTTTTGAAAAGGCTTCCTTAATAATGCAGACATTTTCATTTATATTTTTCTGTTGATGGGGAGATAATAAGGACATGCATATCAATGAATAATAAAATCATAGTTCCATATGAGAGTAAAAATTAAAAAGCTAGTGTCAAGGATGATGAGTGAGAAGTTGCTTCATGCCTCAAATATCCAAATGCTATATGCCTAGGATATACAAACAACCTAGTCACCAGACATATCTTTTGAGATATATACACAGAAACTCTGAGCAGAATGTAAATTTATAGTTATGGCTAGAGTTCAAAACTTCTCTGAGTTTCTTTAGAATTTTGTCTGGGTCAATTCACAACTTTGAATTACCCTTCACATTTTATAGCACATAAAACCTTTATGGCATATAATGTGACTCTTTTGTTAATCTAATTCATAATACCTTCCCAAAAGCCAGACTTTCTTTTTCCAACTTCTAGCACAGAGATTTTTTTCTCTCCTTGCAATGACTTATCTCAGAATGGTAACTTTGTAAGAAACAACAATTGTGTCTGCTACAAAGTTAAATTTCGCAGTTGCTTTATACTTAGATCTTTCTGTAGTAAAAATGTCCCCACAACGATTTTCTCTTTGAAACATTAATAAAGCTGAGGAGATGATGTTAGGTATATAAAAAATGAGAGCTGTAATCTCTGCTTTCTTGATAGGTACTACATTAAAATTAGTCATAAGTTTAATTCATGGAGCTGGTAGATATTTGAAGAAGACTGAGAATGAAGAATGGATCTAGTTTGCTCATTTGATGTTTACTGGGTGTTTTATATGGCCTAGGCCTTCTCTTACATTTGTGTGGAATCATAAGAAAGCAATAACTCTTGGTGTATACTTTAAAGAACTTTCAGCCTAGTGAGAAAAACAAATGGAAGAAACCCTATAATAAAGCATGGAAACTATTATAATAAGTTAATGCATGCAGTGGCATGAGGTTTACAAAGTTGTATCAGGGAAGCAGAATGAGAGCTTGGTCTTGAGGCACACATAGAGATTAATAAAATAGAGTCTGGAAAGAATGACAGAAAGAATGGCACATCACATTAAAGAAAATATATGAAAATATGTGTCACATTAAAAAAAAAAAAAAAGCCTAGAATGTGTGCGAGGGAGTCATAGAGAAAGGACAGGGTATTTGGGGCAGGTCACAAAGGGTCTGGATGCCTTACTGAAAAAGAGCTTAGATTTTATTTTTTATAGATAACATAAACCAACAAGAAACTTTTCACCCCTGTTCTAAAGAGGGTTCAAAATTCATGTGGGAGCATACTGGGAGGAGACAACACTTGGTGCAAAGTAGGATTACAGTTGAAATTAGGGCATTCAAAATGTGAGAATGGTGAAAAAAAAAAAAAGGAAGGGATTGAGATGCATTTCCAAAATTGATAATAATTGGTAATTGGGTGGTTGGGGTATGGGTATGGAAAACAGAAATAAGAAATACCATGAGATTCAGAGCTTAAACTGGAAATATATTAGTATTTTTTTAAAGACTGAATATGAATTGGATAAGACAAAATAATATGAAAAAGCAATTTTAGAGGTCATCCAAGTTGTCAGCCACCCATCATGTATTCTATGAAGTAGAGAACTTTATATTAAACATATATATGTATTAGTAAATTATTGGACTATAGGAACCTAAAAAACAGATATGGACACTATAATTTATGTTTCTCTTTGCACTTAATCAATTTGGAAATCAACAAACTGGAGCATAAAAGGACTTGGCAGTTTTTCTAATAGTGTTGTGGGGCTAATTATCAGTGAAATCAATGTCCTGAATACCAGAAATACCCTATCTTGAAACTTTGCAAAAATAAAACAACAAATAAATCACGTGTTTATTTTCTTCCCTTGTGGAGTAGGGAATAATTGTTTGGTCAATATAATTGATATGTCATATTAATAATTAACATTCATTTTGAAATGTAGTACTAACAACCATACATTTTCCCAATGCTGATGCACTGCCTAGAAAATAGTGTGTCCTTATGAATACTGGCATGCATGCATATATTAAAGAATAACTCAGTTCTCCAAATGTTATCTTTGGGCTATATTATGGCTATAGAATTTTGAAATCTACACACTAGCCTTTAATAATTCAATCTATCCTTGTGTTAACTATTTTAATAACATCATAAACTTCAAGCAGATATTAAGCTTATAATAATAACAAAAAAGTATTCAAAAGTGCTCAGTAACTTTTTGTTTGAAGTCATGTTTCCAATAGCTGAAATCAGTTCAATCCAAAAGAATTCAAGGATCACAGCAATTTAGTCTGTCAGTGAAGAGAGAGGTGCCCCTCTGTGAGTCTGAAGCTATCTGATATGGGTTATAAACTAGCCAAGCTCAAGGAGAACATGCCTCCCTTGCTCAGACACAAATCTACTCAAAGAATATGACTCTACATTAAACATGAAAACTCCTGGCAATTCGTCACCCCTAGAGGGCTAGGTTTGTTCTAAACTGATCAGAAAATTTAGTATTTGTAGAGTGTGAATTAGGATGAGGGGAAATCAATAACCTTGAATCACAAGGTCATGATATATAAAATACTGATAATGGGCTCTGGCTCCAGAAAAACTGGCTTTATTTGTATCCTGGAAAATAAATTTCCATTTATTGTGTGACTTGAATAATCTATTATTTTAGATACTTGTTGGATCATTCCAAAATAAATACTTAGTACTAATTACATACCAATCATTATTCTTGGCTTCAGGAATACAGAAGAAACTGAGATGAATGCATCCTGTACCCTCAATTTATATTCTTATGGTATAAACAAACCACTAAATAAATTAAAAAGTTAAATGAAATATAAAAAGAGAATTCTAAAAAAGAAAATAAAACAAGATTATATGATGGGGCAATACAGGAAAAGGAACTTGCTACAAGAAAGGCCAAGTCTCGGGGCGCCTGGGTGGCTCAGTTGTTGAGTGTCTGCCTTCAGCTCAGGTCATGATCCCAGAGTCCTGGGATCGAGCCCCATAGCGGGCTCCCTGCTCAGCGGGAAGCCTGCTTCTCCCTCTGCCGTTCGTTCCCCCTGCTTGTGTTCCCTCTCTCGCTGTCTCTCTCTCTGTCAAATAAATAAATAAAATCTTTAAAAAAAGAAAGAAAGAAAGAAAGAAAAAGAAAGAAAGAAAGAAAGAAAGAAAGAAAGAAAGAAGAAAGAAAAAGAAAGAAAGGCCAAGTCTCTACTGCAAACAACTATTGGGTTTACTAGAAGCAGGGCATTAAGGAGACATATCAGGTATTCTTTTTTTTTAATAAAATATTTTATTTATTTATTTGTCAGAGAGAGAGAGAGAGAGCACAAGCAGGGCAAGTTGCAGAGGCAGAGGGAGAAGCAGGCTTCCCGCTGAGCAAGGAGCCTGACGTGGGACTCGATCCCAGGACCCCGGGATCATGTCCTGAGCCAAAGGCAGACGCTTAACTGACTGAGCCACCCAGGCCTCCCTCACACCAGGTATTCTATATGGATAGATGTTTCTGTGATTTTTCCCACATAACCAACCAGCTGGACCTGCATGTACACGGGTAAGCTAAGGAATGTTGCTTGCAAGACTCATGCTCTGTGAATAACCTTGGCAGCCTGTTTGTTTGAAATATATGATCTGGCCTCCAAGTCAGAACTGGCCCTTGTGTTCTGAATGCCAAGAGCTACAAATCATGTTTCACATCCCCTTCTCCTCCAGGCGGGGCTGGCCCCCCAGAATGGAATCTGGGAGGGGAGGCAGACACACATAGCCCAGGCTCCTTGAAAATATAGAAACACGATAACATAGAAGGGCAGCTCACTCCCAACTGCATGTAGGTGAGCAAATATTTAATTTCAAACCCTGTTATTTGCCCTATAAAGATGGCCCTTAAGGGAATGGTCAATTGGAAGTCTTACCTGAGGGGCAGGACCTTCCTCCTAGGCCTCTCAACTGGGACTCCAGCCTGGCTTTTTCCATGGGGCTTCCCCAGCTAATGAAGTTGGATGTTGTAAGTACCTGATTTGATATAACTTTGCCTTATTCTCATTTATAGCCTACTATTACCTTCATCTATGTGTAGATTCCTTTGTTCTTCTGTTTCTATTAGGTTTCTATAATGATAATAAAGTTTTCTTTTCTTTTCGAAACCGAAATATGGCTGTTGTGAATCTTTTGTTCAGAACACCAAGGTACTGTACATCACAGATAATCAGAACAGGGAGGTATGTATTAGTCCAAGGTTGCTTTAATAATCACATACTGGACACTGAAGATAAAATCATTTGAATGGAGTAAAGTGATGAGCGCACAAGTTTAATTTTTATTGCATGTCCTTTAGCTTCAGTTGTGCACATATATGCATAACATTCCTGTCTTACTTATCGAACATGACCCTAGTTTTGGTCAAGATCTACTGTTTTACACTAAAAATTATATTTCATCATTATTACACAGATCTAGGAAGATAAGGTAGATACACTAGTACAAATTCAACACCACTTTGGAATACAGAACATGCCCATCCTGCTGGTAGGAAACAACTATCCTTTCCCTATGGAGCACGTATAGAGTACTTCAGGGTATTAGACAATTATATAAAACTGGTCTATATCCTGTGCCTCTGTTGGATACTCAATCTGGGATAGAAATTGAGGTATTATCCCTCCTCTCTTTATATTTTACCAATATATTTTGATAATGCACATTGAAATTAACTATATAAAATTATGGAGAGTAATTGAGCTGAGTGGAGGTACAAACATCTGCAGACTGAAAACGAACCCATGTGTCCTTGACTTAAGAGAGTTCCTATTTAGCAGAAACAGACCCATAAATAGAGAAAACTGACGGGGAAAATGAGTGAAGGGGAGTGGGAGATACAGGTTCCCAGTGATGGAACTGAGTAAGTCACGAGGACAAGGATACAAGCCAGGCCTACGGTCAATGGTACTGTAACCGCACCGCGCGGTGACACGGCAGCCGCACCTGTGGCGGGCACAGCATAATGTGAGACTTGTGGAATTACTATGTTGTGCACCTGAAATTAACGTAACATTATGTGCCAACTATACTTCAATTTTAAAAAAAGAGCTTTTTTAAAGCTGCTCAAAGCTGATCAGAAAAAAAGCAAGCATTTCCTTGAAGCCATCAGAGAAGAGTTTATTTATATGCATCACTCATGCATGTGGTACCTTTGTACTAGGTAATATATACTGTTGAGGCAAACAATAAAAAATGATTTGTCAAACTTACATATTATGGACAAATATCCAAATAGTAACAAATCTAATTCAATTTTTCCCAAATGCCTAAAGCTAAATTCCCAATTAAATTGTTTAGCATCTGAGGTGATTTTTAAAATTTCTTTCAACGTGCACAAAAGAATGGCAGAGAAAATCCTTTCCAAAAAAATAAGAGCAACATTGCTATGAGAACTAACCACTGATGTCTTTTACAATTCTTTTACTTAAATTCATGGAATTTATTTTGTGATAAAATTAAAATTAAATAAATAGTAATAACAGAGACCCACTAATGTTGTCATTTTAATAAAGACATGTATGTGTTGTGCTCTAATTATAGACAGATGGATATCTGTAATTATTGGCTCTCCTGTCTAAATTAAGAAAGTAGTTAAAAAGATTAAAACCAAAACTTTACTCTCCCATGCTCAACTTGTGAAATTAATATGGTCCAGAAAATATAGCTGAATATTAATGCTCCCAAAATTGTAGCTCTAAGAACAGTGCAAAAAATCTGACATATTTCAGTATAAATCTCTCCTACTGTGCTCCTCCAAGTGTACTGAGCTGTAACTGCCAAAAGTCATCTGGGACTTTTGCTGAACAAATCATTTTATCTTTTGGGGTCAATGAAGAAGTCAGTTGGAAACAGGAGAATTTCTTTAAAGGCAAAATTGAAAGGAAAAGGAGTCCTCCACTAAGTATTCATGTCACAATACTAGGAAAGAGAGCACTCATGTGTGTGAGGAAAAATAATTCTATCGAAGCCCTAGGGATCACATATTCTTTAAAACTAGAGAGCAGTGATTCCTACTGGACCTCTCAGGGATATTTTCTGACACACCCTTTTTGATTCTACTTGTCATTCATATACTCAATATACTCATTAAGCATCTATTTTATGACAGATTCTGTAACAAAAGGTAGGACTAAAAAAATAAACAAAACCTAGGCCCTAACTTCAAGCAACACTCACAGTCCAGTGAGCAAGACAGATTTATAATACCAATCGTCTGTAAATTCTACATTGTAAGATTATCTATAGAATATAGAAGATTGGCACAAAAAAGAGAGTGACTGATTTCCCTGAGAGTAGAGGAAGGAATGTAATGGAAAATTTTAACAACAACAACAAAAATAGAAGAAGAAAAAGAAATAATAATGAGCAAAACGGAACTTAAACAAGGGATAAGCTGGAAATAGCCAAAGTATAATAATAATAATAATAAAAACAATAATAAGAAAAATAGTATCAGTTGTTGACTATGTTCACGACATAGTGCTAAGTGCTTTCCATGCATTAATTACCTCATTTGTGCCTCACAAAACCCTTAAGATTGATGATGATGATGATGATGATGAAGATGATATCACCACCATTTTCACGATGAGGAACTGAGGACAAAGAGTTTAAAAACACTGCCCAAAGTCATATAGGCAAAAAAGGAAGACATAGGATTTGAACACAGCATCCAGTTTCCAAAATCTACACCAACCACCAATCCTTACACCAACTACCAATCACCACATCATCCTGCAGCTCCCACCAAAGGGCATGTCAGACAGAAGTTACATAAAGTAGACTAAAATGCCTCCCATTTTATAACCTGGGTTTATAATCTGGAAAATTTAGTAAATTTTAGTAATGCTACAAAACAGTTCACAGGGAAGACAGCTGATTCCCAGGAATCAGAGTCCTAAATCTTCCGTCTTGAGGACTTCATCTGCATCTTTCAGAGATACATCTGCCTACTGTACATATGTGAGAACATCATTTAATCACTAGAGATTTCTCTGACTCAGACAGGGCACCTTTGGCAACCATACATTCTTCCTTGTAGGAAAAAAATCTCCCTTCATTCCAAACCATGTAAAGCTGTAGGAGTAATCTAATTTCAGGGGTTTGTTCTTCAGATAGGAAAAAAAATCCAGTAGGTGGTTTTGAAATCATATGGCAATTATTTTGTGAGACAATCAAACTGTTTCACAAATGTCATCTCATCAGCAGTCACATCAACTCATTGAGGTAAGTCAAAGAATAATTTATCCCTATTTTTAAAGGTAAAGAGAGGTTAACTAAGTGACCCAGCTGGAGAGCTGGAAATAAACACTGTAGCACCAGCTCTGTATAAGAGCAACTGACAAATGACTACGTGAGGGATAGATTGAAGAGTCTTAGTAGTTTATACAGTTTATTTAATTTATACTGGCATCTCCACTTACTAGGATAAAATGGGCTTAGAATGAAATCTGAACTGAAGAGTTGGGTTTTTTTTATTTTTGTTCAAGATAGTTTATTCTTACTCCCTTGTAAACTTCCTCTCATCTGTAGATTTGACTAGACATGAACATCAAGGTAACACTCTAAATCAATGAAACGGACGAGATATGAACAGAAAATGTTCCAAGTGAAATTTCAGTTTTACAGTAAACTTCATTGTTCACTATATTAAAATATAATATTAAAAATGTCTTCATGTTGTATACCTTACACTTACACATGTTATATATCAATTATATCTCAATAACGCTAGAAATAAAAAGAATGAGAAAGTTTTTTGATTTAAAAAAAATACTTCAAGAGGTGATGGTGGCACTTTGCAGGCTGTTACTGGCTATTCCTTGGGGGCTGGGCAGCTGAAGCTGTGGCATAATCATGGGCAAGAGACTTTAGGGTCTGCTCAAGGTTATCTAATAAATGCAAGAGCCACAGGAACTGAAATTTTTAACAACTTGGAAATACTAGGTCTTGATTCATTTACAATTATTGATGAAAATCAGATCAGCAGAGAAGATGCTGAAAACATTATTATTATTTTTTTCCTATAAAACAGCAGTGTCAGCAAGAAGGAAGCTCAAGTTGTGGAATTCTTGTAAGAATTAAATAACAATGTATCTATTAAGTTTGTGGAAGAGAGTTCAGAAAACCCAAGCAATGACCATCCTTTTTGCTGTAGGTTTACTCCTGTGCTTGCAACTGGGCTCCCTGAAAGTACACTATTACATTTAGCTGAAATCTTCTGTAATTCCCACATTCCCCTTTTAATGTGTAGGCTATATATGGCTGGTTGGCTATAGGAGGATCATTATAAAAGAACATCCAGTAATAGAATTTTACTCAGATAACGTATTAGGAGATCTACAACTAGATAAACCATTTCCTGAGTTGAGAGAACACTTACAGCCTTACGATATGGATCATATTGGGGGGTGGGGGGAAGGCCCATAGCCATACTCCATTGATTGCTATAGCTAAATATTTAGCACAGAAGAATAATGGAACAAATGGATGACCACCTAAAATGTGTAAGGAAAAAGAGAACCTCAGAGATTTGATTAGACAAAGGATTCTAAAGAATGATACTGGGGCTCCATAAGATGAAGATAATTTTTAAGAAGCTTTTTTAAAAATATAAACACAGCAATAAATACAATTCAGATCCCAATCAATACTAAAGATATAATTAATGATGATTGTTGCATAAATATCAGCAAACAGACTCCATCTGTTTGGATTTTAGCTTATACCTGAAAGGGCTTTGTGGTCAAAGAGGACCAAGGATACTTACCTGTTTGAGGCACAATTCCCTATATGACTGCAGATTAGGATGCACCCATAAAACTGCAAACCACTTACTATTAAAGCAAACAAAGATGCTTCTGCTGTGGTAATCATATTGACAAAATGCTGCAGTCCACAGGCCAGGTAAGAGACGCCATTACAAAGTAAGAATTAAAATTATTCTGTAGCAATCTTCCATTTCTTCGAGTTGTAAGATATACATCCTTAACTAAAGAATATGGTTTGAACACCATTAGCAAGGATAAAATTATTTCCAGTCTGGACATTTCAGATAATAGGATTGTGTTGTACTTAATCATATGGACTGTTAAAATATTTCATAAACAACATGGTAGACAACCAGGGGTACTTAAACTATCAGACTGAAGAACAACTTCCTTTAGGAATATAGGTTACCTGTAATGGTGAAAGATGACTGTGATTACAAATTTTGCTAATGGGGAGCTGTTGAGTCACACATGATGACTGCATTCTTTGGAGGAGCTGCTGCCCAGGAGTTTAATCACAATTACCACCAAACACTGTAAATTTAATAACACAATTATGTCAGCATGTCACAAACTTCAACATCCTTCTGTTTATAAAATAAGCACCCTATGCAGTGTGTTTATGACTGAAACTGTAATTGTCTTCAGATTGTGCTCTAGTCCATAAAAGTCTCCTAAGGGAGAGCTGTTAAATTGTTGTTTCCTTAATAAACATTTTTCTCATTTACAAAAGGAAATATATATATCAAGTGACTCTGCCATCTAATGACACAGAAGAAAACTGCTACTGTCTAATACTCTTTATTATATCTGGATAAACTGTTGGATGAAAATCCAAAGCCCATTTTCCCCACAGGATTATTCAATAATTGTGGATGGAGGAGGAGAAACAATCACTTTCCCTTCTTGAATCACTCCGTTTCACTTGACTTTTTGGATCCCACCCTCACGAGATTTTCGTCCTACACGCTGACTGTCACTACTCAGAGTCCTTGGCAAGTTCTTCCTCATATCCTTGATATCAAAAAATTAGAGTGGTCTGGGGTTTCATTCTTTTTTTCTTCTTCTTCTGGGGCTTCATTCTTAAACACTTCTCTATCTTCTACCAACATGTATGTTTTGGGTGATGGAATCCAATTGCTTTACTTTGAGTATCACCTCTGAAAGAATAAATCCAGGTGTACACTTTAAGCCCATTTCTCCTTCCTACATTCTAGACACACTATGTAACTGCCTACATGTGGTAGTGGTAGTTTTGTACTGTGTCAGTTTGGCTAATCTGGGTTAGTATTTCCAAGTTAGGGTTGACAACAAGGGGAGAAAATGAGATGTGGAGGCAAAGCAATGGCTACCAAGCAGGCCTGGTGCTGTTCACACACATTTTTGCTGATCTCGCTCACTTTGTTAATGAGGAAAGTCACAGCATCCATCTTTTCTAGCTGTTACTACATTTTCTCTTTTCAACTTCTCTGGTTTGAGACAGAGCACATCATGTTCTCTATAGTGAAGTGATCTGACTTCTCCAAGCAAACCTCATCAGTGAGATAAGAAGGAGTAAGAGAGAGACACACGTTCCAGTTTGTTCTCACAGGTCCATTTTGCCATCATAGATTTTTCCATATTGTTTTGAGGTTTGTTTTATACTAATAATTCTGATTCACTATTTTCTCCAAAACTGCCAACCCTGCTTTTGAAGAATGATTTCAGGACAACCACCACCACATACAAAAAGTACGGCTTTCACAAAAAAATTCTTCATCAGTTCCAATAATTTTGGAAATCTAATCTCTATAATAAACCCTTTCTTCCATGCAATTCTTACTGGTTCTGATTCTCTAACTGAATCCTACTTGATGTGCTACTTGACACTCAATACCTACTTGACGAGGGAGCAGAAGGCAAGCTGAGGACAAAGCAGAAGAAGGCACCCTACACCCCCCACCATGTGATAATATGTGACATTCCTCAGGCACTCCTGGCTGCCCTAAAGGAAAAACAAATGGTTAACTGATAGAGATCGCAGTCTTGCAGGACAGAAGTCTCCCTCAGTTTACAAATGTCCTAGTGATTTATAAGGAAGAAGCTTTCTTATCAATAGCCTAACTTGCAGAGACCCATAACTCAGTTCCTGAAACCCTGACATCACCCTCCCCTCCATAAAATTAAGGGAGGCTGAGGAAGAAGGAAATGTAAATAAAATTGAATTTCTTTTAAACCTAAAGCCCACTGACAAGGATGTGTGATACAGGAACATTCCTGTATCATTCCTCCAGGAAACTCCCAACTGTCTTCATGTTAGTGCCTCATTAGAGGGGAAAACAGCCTTGGCTTGACAATAACCAGGCCTCTAGTATCCTGAGAGTCTTTAGCATATGACAGTCCTTCTGGACACCCCCTTTGTCCTCACCTCCCCAACTCCTGAGTATATATAATCAGCCTCTCCTCAAGAACACAGTGCAGCAGCTCTTTCTGCCCCCAGGTCCTGTCGCTGTGCTTTAATAAAATCACCTTTTTGCACCAGAGACATCTTAAGAATTCTTTCTTGGTTGCCAGCTCTGGACTTCACTTATATTCTAAAACTTTATCATACTTGGCTTCTCAAATGCAGTATATCCACAACTGAAATCCTGATATCCTTTCTACCACAAACTTAGGCTTCCTACATCTTCTCCAACATATTTATAACAACTTTTTCCTTAAAGCCAAAAATGCTGGAGTCACTCCCAATACCTCTCTTTCCATCACACTCATATCCTGTATTTCAGGAAATACTCTCAATTCTATTTTTAAAATATATCAAGAATCCAACCTCTTCCCATCCCCTACATGGTGCCTCATTCTGTTTCAAATAAATCATGACTCACTGGAATAATTATATCAGCCTCCTGATTTGTCTTCCAGCTTCTATCTCTGCTCCTAAATTTATTCCCAACCCACTAGACAGAGTGAGTCTGTTAGAAAATAAATAAGATAATGTCACTTCTTTGTTCAGAACCTCCCAAGTCTTCCCACCTCACTTAGAATAAAAGCCAAAATCTTTACTCTGATTCAAAAGGCTCTGGTGCCACCATATTTTGCTCATCTTATTATTCATTATTTTTCCTTTTAGTTCACCTCTTCTGTCAATATTGACCTTCTCCTCACACGAGGCATTCTCCTGCTTCAGGCTGTTTTATGCTTGCTTTTCCCTCTGCCAGGAATGCTTTTTTACAATCACATGACTTGTCAGTCCCTTCCCTTCAGACTTTATTTCTTCTTGAAACCTTCCAAAACAACTACTTTAAAATTTCAACCCTGACTCTCTTACAAAATATCTTCCTTCCCTGCTATATATTTCTGTTCTCAGCACTTAATACTAATTACAATACCACACATATATTTTACTTATTTATTTAATGTGTCTCTACTACATTGCAAATTTGATGAGGGTAAAGATATTGGTTGTTCTGTCCAGTAGGGTAACCTACGTCCACAGTACATGGTCTGCCCTCAATAAATATTGCTGGATGAATGAAGGAATATTAGTGTTAGAATTAATACAGTAGCCTAAATCCATTAGATCCTGAAAAAATGGCTGCTGCCATGGCATAGCTCCATGAAAAGCCCTCTCATTTTCTTTCTCATGTTGAATTACATACAATTTCTAAGATTTTTACTCTTTTTGATTTATATAAATAGAACTTCATATGATTCAACCTATATGTAAAATGAAATCCTAAAAAATGCACAGCGACCTGGTTAAATCTCCTATGAATAATATTGCTTAGTTGTTTTGTTCTCAGTGTTGATTGCTTTCACTTCTGATAGTTTACAAATATAGTTCCCAAGTTTTAAAATCTACATAAAAAAGCTAAAGTCAGGTATCAGTGGTTATCAGTTACTTAATGATAAATGGGTTGCCAATTACTCAGCACCCAACCACTTGTGATTCAGCAGCACCTCTGCAATTGAAAGCAGGCCAAATGCTGGTATTGATATTGACATCTTAGGGGTATAAAGCTTAACTCTGGCATCCATGTGCTCTTTCAGCATCATGAAAAGTGACCATTAAATACCCATTTTTTTCTACTCTAGAAACATAAAAAGAAAAGTCAATATCAACTACTTAAGATTTTGAAATAGCGAATCAGTTCTCCTTTTCCCTTATAATTCACTTTTAAGTACTTGTCCATTGAGCAGATAAGACTATTTAATATTGAACAAAACTCTAGTGTGTCTCTTTCATAGGATAAAAAAGAAAATAAGGAGTTAGCTCCTTTATTTACCCTTCTATGAACAATGATTACCAGGGAATTTGATACTCATTTAAAATATCTTTAAAATAATAGGGGCGTCTGGGTGGCTCAGTCATTAAGTGTCTGCCTTCAGCTCAGGTCATGATCTTAGGGTCCTGGGTTTGAGCCCCCCACCAGCCTCCCTGCTCAGCAGGAAGCCTGCTTCTCCCTCTCCTACTCCCCCTACTTGTGTTCCCTCTCTCACTGTGTCTCTCTCTGTCAAATAAATAAATAAAATCTTTAAAAAATAATAAATGAATAAAATATCTTTAAAATAATACACTAATAGTCACACATATCTTTTCCATTATTTATTTTCAATCTACCTTAACAATAAAATGTGGCCATTATACCCATTCTATTTCTGCAAGGGTAGAAAAAACCCTCAAGTAAGATAAAAATTATTTAAAAAAAAGGAATATCCACTCATAGAAATTAATGAGGTATGAGAAAGAAGGTAAACTGTCCTTCCTTGTAAGATGGGGCAGCAGTTCCAGATGGGGTACTGAGGTGGCAATGGAAAACAAATGAATTAAAAAAAAAAAAGGCAGCAACATATTGATCTGTGATGTAAGCCAAGTGTTAGTTTTTTTTTTTTTCCCTAGCCAACCTATTAGGTAAGTTTTTCTATCATTGCATTTACTCTGCATTATCATATTGTAACGTCAAATCTGAAAGAAAATAATGTTCTTTCAGGTTTTAGCTATTACAGTCTATGGTGCTTAGCCATTTCATGAAAATGTCTTCTCTTAAGATGTTTAAATTCAGGGGCGCGTGGGTTAAGCGTCTGCCTTCGGCTGTTAAGTGTCTGCCTTCGGCTCAGGTCATGATCCTAGGGTCCTGGGATTGAGCCCCGCATGGGGCTCCCTGCTCAGCAGGAAGCCTGCTTCTCCCTCTCCCACTCCCCCTGCTTGCGTTCCCTCTCTCGCTGTGTCTCTCTGTCAAATAAATAAAATCTTAAAACAAAAAGATGTTCAAATTCATACATTTGTTTTCTATATAATTAAAAAATCAAAGTTTTATATTCTTCCTTTAGCTTTAGAGGAGAGAGAGTCTCATGTTAAAATATTCTTGTTGATAGAGATCCTCCTGAGAATATTTACGAAGTAGAAAGTTATCTATATAATTGTAGGGACTCATTACACATTAAATACGACTTTGAACATTAATACAGTAAGCATATGCTTTTATGTTTTAAAAATTATGTTACATATTGGTTATATCATAGCTGTAATAATAAAGTCCACTACTCTAACACATGTCTATCTCCTAAGATAAAATATTTTTCTTACATGTAGTGATGACAGTGATTTGTGTTACACAGTGTGGCTATATGACAAAGTAGCAGTTTAGTAATGTAGATTTTCAAATTCTTGTTATGTGGTAGTGAAAACCAACCTATAATGGAAACTCAGGCAAATTCAAGTTAATACATAAGCCATGTAAATTAGATCCTGACATGCTTACTTTATAGTGATTCTAAATAAAATAATATTTTGTTATTTGAACAGTGTGTTTTAAAACTTATCATCTGGTAGGAGAATGTGGTATTGGAATTTAGACATCTGCACTTAGGTTAGTGTTCTAGTTCTGAAAATTTACAGACTGGCTATTCCTGACAAAAGAACTTAAAATTTCTTAGCCTCGTAGTATTAGATAAGGGGTAATGGATCTGCCAGTATTGGTTATTGCTGGTACTGGAATTTACTAACCTTGAGAGTAAAGTAAATTGCACATGTAGTAAAAAGCATTTTGATAATACATAGTGGACACAGTTGTGACCTTTTCAGGGATATAAATTATACTTTTCCTCTCTACACTCAAATGTAATTTGAAGTAGCTGGGGCTCAAGGATATTGCAAAAGTACTTATAAGGATCCCTTCTCTCTCTTGCAAAAGAAACTTGAATTATTTGAAAATGAACATGTGTGAATGTGATTTGCAAATGGCAAAGGACTAAAATATGTAACTGTTTTTACTATTAATACCTCGAAAACCTGAGCTTTAGAGCTCTTTCAACAGTATAATGTAATATCCCAGCTTCTGCTAAAATCTTTCCTACAGTATTTCTGGTGTAACTTAAGTTCCATTTTTTAAAATTTTTTATTGTTATGTTAATCACCATACATTACATCATTAGTTTTTGATATAGTGTTCCATGATTCATTGTTTGTGCATAACACCCAGTCCTCCACGCAGAATGTGCCCTCTTTAATACCCATCACCAGGCTAACCCATCCCCCCACCCCCCTCCCCTCTAGAACCCTCAGTTTGTTTTTCAGAGTCCATCGTCTCTCATGGTTCGTCTCCCCATCCGACTTACTCCCCTTCATTCTTCCCCTCCTGCTATCTTCTTCTTTTTTTTTCCTTAACATATATTGCATTATTTGTTTCAGAGGTACAGATCTGTGATTCAACAGTCTTGTACAATTCACAGCGCTCACCATAGCACATACCCTCCCCAATGTCTATCACCCAGCCACCCCATCCCTCCCACCCCCCACCACTCCAGCAACCCTCAGTTTGTTTCCTGAGATTAAGAATTCCTCGTATCAGTGAGGTCATATGATACATGTCTTTCTCTGATTGACTTATTTCGCTCAGCATAACACCCTCCAGTTCCATCCACGTCGTTGCAAATGGCAAGATCTCGTTCCTTTTGATGGCTGCATAATATTCCATTGTGTATATCTACCACTTCTTCTTTATCCATTCATCTGTCGATGGACATCTTGGCTCTTTCCACAGTTTGGCTATTGTGGACATTGCTGCTATAAACATTGGGGTGCACGTACCCCTTCGGATCCCTACATTTGTATATTTGTGGTAAATACCCAGTAGTGCAATTGCTGGATCGTATGGTAGCTCTATTTTCAAATGTTTGAGGAACCTCCATACTGTTTTCCAGAGTGGCTGCACCAGCTTGCATTCCCACCAACAGTGTAGAAGAGTTCCCCTTTCTCCGCATTCCCGCCAACATGTGTCGTTTCCTGACTTGTTAATTTTAGCCATTCTGACTGGTGTGAGCTGGTATCTCATTGAGGTTTTGATTTGGATTTCCCTGATGCCGAGCGATGTTGAGCACTTTTTCATGTGTCTGTTGGCCATTTGGATGTTTAAGTTCCATTTTATTTCTCCTCTGACTTCATCTTGCAGGATTACCACTGTGACCACTGGGCTCTAAAGTCTTCAGCCAGTGTCAACGTGTGAAGGGATCCATAACTAGAACGTGTCCTGGTTTAAGTGTCCTCAGAAGAAGTCTTCAGTCATTATCTAAGAGAAGTTGGTATATAAGTACTCCAGCTTTCCTATCCCTATTCTTCACTTACTAAAATTTAAACTCTGTTGAAGACACTTCTAGAAATTCTTTTATCAATACCTTTGAGGAAATGGTTAGTATGCTGATTCAGCAGAAACAGCATTCCCTTGGGATACATGAACTCTTAGAGAATACTGTATCATAAATAAGAGTCCTTTTCACAAATTCAAATGTTGAAGCCAGACAAATTAAAAATAGAAACAAAACCAGATTTCATAATGTAGCTTGAAACAAAGAAATGTTATTAAGGTTAGATCTACTCTGTACTTTTGTGACAAATCATTTTCATTCTGGTGGCAAATGCAGACACAACTCACAATAGTCTTTCTGTGATACTTTAGACACTAACACTTTAACCATAAAATAAGTGCAAACAAAGCAAAAAAATTCCATGTAGAACTGTCCTTCCAGGGCAGAGTTTGGGGAGGCATTTAAGAAAAGCAAAGTTGACTTCAAATAGAAAATACTTTCTAGAAGATACTGCATTTATTATTTCTCTTATGCATTGGAAACATCTCACCTGGACCCTTAGTAAAATTTACCTGCAATGCATATCTGTCTAAAATCAGAGAACAGTCTTGTCAGATGCTACTCATTCTCCTAGCATGAGCAGTGAATTAGAGATCACTGAGAAGATGATGAGGAAAGCAAATGACACATTAGGTTGCCCAGAGTCACTGCTGGGTTGAATGTGAATGTAGCATGGATAGGTTGAACATGTGTGTACTTCATCCCTGACTATTCAGTACCCCCGGCCTGAAGCACTGTCCTTCATCTCATCCATTCAGCAGATACTGATGTAACATAACGTCACAGACCTGGATGGTTTTATTAACTCAACTGAATTTGAAGTTAGTGTGCCACAAACATCAGAATACAATATAATGTGACACAAGGTCAGGAATACTAACTCTGTTTGTTGTGTAAGACAGGGGGGTGCCCAAAGCTCCTTCAAAAGGATTTTAAAATACTTTCTGGAAAGTCTGCAGTAGGGGGAATGATTTTAGCCTTATTACCTTCAGGGCTTCAGGTGTGTGGGGGGAGAGGGGGGTTGGGGCAGAAGAACTGAACTGTGATAAATTATCTTCTTCCTTCTAAAAAAAAAAAAGGAAGGCAGGAGGATAGAATGGGATGGAAGAAAAAAGTATGAGACAAAAGAAAGAGGAAAATATATGATGCTCGAAGTGGAATCAAAGACACCAAAAATCTATACATCTCCCCTCCTCGTTACCATGGTTTCTAGCATTGTTTATTAGCTAAATTAATTAGACACTGAGAGAGTGATTATACAAATGGACAAGGGCCAGACCATATATAAACACAGAACTTGTAACCTGTGGCAACCAGCCCAGGAAGCCAAACCACAATCTCTGTAACAATCCACCCCAAATGGGCTAAACTTAGTCAATAACTGGCAGCTTTCCTAATATCTGCCCCTACTCCAACTTAGGATGATGCCAAATGTGTGCCATTAGACAATTAGATAGGATGCCCCACATCTAGTCAGTCAGCCTTCAGCTTCATCATATAAGCAACCTCCCATCAAGGCATACCTGAAGCCTTCCCTTTATGTTTTACACTTATATAAAGCTTCCAAACTCCCCTGCCTGCCTTTAAGTCTCTGCCAAGTCATGGCGGTTAATTCCCTTGTTTAAGCAAACTGAATAAATAGCTTTTGTTTGTTTGCACTTGGGTGGTATCCATTTATTTCCACAACAAATTTATTGAAAACTCTCCTTGACTGAACAAATCGGTCAACAAGATTTTACCAGTGCCTAAGATAAATTGCAAGGGAACATTAAATTTCACGAATTCTTCTGAAACAAAGTTTAAGAAAGTTTTGCTTTGGGATACTAAGTCCTACTGCCAGACTCTATGCTAATTATTTAATATTATAAAATCTCTAGAAGATAAATATTACTCTATTTTATGGATGAGGAAACTGAGACTTAGAATGCTAAGTAACTTTACTACAATTGGTCAGAAAAAAAAAAAAAGCTGGGATTTAGCAGAGCTAATATTTGATCACACTTCAATCTGACTCTAGAGCCAAGATCTAAATTACTCCAAGAAGGCAATACTGTGCAGTGTTTAAAAGATTAACTCTGGAATCAGATTGCCTAGATTGAATTCACTAGCTGTAGACATTTGCACGAGTTGCTTCTCCTTTCTGTCTGCCAGTTTTCTCTTCCATAAAATAATTTCTAACGTAGAGGAATGTTATGATAAGGGAGTTATTGCAGGGGCGCCTGGGTGGCTCAGTTGTTAAGCGGCTGCCTTCGGCTCAGGTCATGATCCCAGGGTCCTGGGATCGAGCCCCGCATTGGGCTCCCTGCTCCGCGGGAAGCCTGCTTCTCCCTCTCCCACTCCCCCTGCTTGTGTTCCCTCTCTCGCTGTCTCTCTCTGTCAAATAAATAAACAAAATTTTTAAAAAGGGAGTTATTGCATATAAAGTACTTAGAATAGTACCTGGTGGTAGAGAGTACTCAATTTGTGTTAATCATTGTGAAGAAGGAGAAGGAATCTTAGGAGGATGAGGAAGAGAGCAAGAAAAAAATATGTTCTGCTTTCATCCTTTTCTCATGGGTAAAACTTCTACTTTTTGATGCTACTTGTATCCCAGATCAAAAACAGGTTGCTTTAAGAAAAAGTCTTAGAAAGGGCTATACGGTAGCCTCAGCCAAAATAAGCTTAACTTGATTTCTGTTTCATGCACTGGTCAATGCTTCCACCACCCCGATCACTAACTTCAGTGTTGTTTTCATGGGAAATGTGTCCTGAGGTCTCTCACTCCCATTCCCCCAGCTCTAGGGAATCTCTTCACCTCTCCTAGAGGGATAGGGATGGAGTTCGGAGGATCTCACCCAGTGTAGGTACAACAGTTCTTCATATACTTGAACAACTTGTTAAAGAGTAAAGGGAAGGCTGTGCCTTGTATCCCAATCCTCTAAATTAATTCTCCCTTTTGTATCGTGCTAGGATTGCCCACAGGGTAGATGAACATTTAGAAGCATCTACCCTAGTGCACTGTCTGGTTTCAATTCTTTGAAAGTCTCTCAACTTAAAATAAGAAGCTTTGAGCTTCAAAGAAAGAAACTAGCAAAATTGACTTTTCAAAATGTGTTTTCTTTTGAAACCCCTCTGTGTTTCCGAGAGCAACAGTGTCAAGAAAAAAATGACTTAAAACATATTTTGAATTGTTATGGTTTATCATATTTAGAAAATTAGTCCTTTTATTTTTATCTCCCTTTCTTTACATTGATCTCAATACCATTTCAGAGATCACTTGGGATTTTCCTACCCAAATAATGGAGACTTTAAAATATCTTTCAAGAAACAAAAGAAAAAATGTATAATTCAGTAGCATGTTTTAAATTTTAATCCAACACCCCTCCTTAATGTCTTGCCAGCAGATGTTTTAACAGGCCTTCCTCAATAAATAGAACTCATGACTGGTATCAGTTGTTTTGTAGATTTCCTGTGATAAATCCTGAGAATGGTTGTTTCCTTGACAATCTGAAATTAAAACACTGGTGAACAATTGTTTTTTTCTCATGTGATAAAAACTGTCTATGAATAGATAGGAAGCATCTTCACTGTATATGGAGAGACTAATTGGAAAAAGAAAGGACTTTGAGGATTGAATTTTGGCTATGCTGCTTGCTTGCTTTGTGACCTTGCGGAAAATATTTAAACTTTCTCATTTTATGGGCTCCCGGGTGGCTCAGTTAAGGGGCTGCCTTCCGCTCAGGTCATGATCTCGGGGGTCCTGGGATGGAGCACCACACTCCCCACTCAGCAGGGAGTCTGCTTCTCCCCTGTGCCTTTGCCCCTCCCCCTGCTTGTGCTCACTTGAGGGTTCGCTCTCTCTCATATAAATAAATAAAATCTTTAAAAATAAATAAACTTCCTCATTTTAAATGGAGGAAAGTAATAATTAACTTGAAATATTGCTTTTAGGTATATATAAGGTACATACCACACTTATACAATGTATACCAAACATAAGTTATCTAAGATAACGTTACCACCATCCTTCTCTTTATTGTCATCACCAGCAACTCTGGTTTCTAGAATGTTTAACTGCCTTGGATTAACAAATCTAATTATAAATATTGAGACAAACCAGGTTCAAGTTAGACTGAAAAATTAGGCATTGCCGATAAACAGAAGAGCACTTCTGTTAACTTGCATTACAGATAACTAGTCAGAGAACATGAATTAATATTTATTAAAGCTCATCTGTCAGGAAGTGCCATGTTGTGTTTTGGGATACTTTAGCTCTTCCAGCAGCTCTGTGTCGGTCCCCAACTCCCCAAATAAATATACAGTCTAGAGAGTAGCAACAGTTTTAAGAAACGATGCATATCCCACCTTCCAGTGAGAGTCTATACCATCAGATACTAAACATTTATCCACAATATTTAGTTTAATTCTTGCAACACTTTCGTTAAGTAGACAATATTTTACTTACAGAAGAGAAAATGACATTCAAAGAAAATTACTAATTTGCCAATAGCTATTAAGTTCAAAGGTGATAGAGAATGTCATAGACAAATCCAAGATGAGCACACACAAAAATTACACACACACACACACACACACACACATGTATAACTACAATGAAATAATACTAGTTTTTCAGTGACATAATCAGAAAGTCTAAGTAAAAATGCTTATTAGATCATGGGTTACAATAAAAGTCCTCCTAAACTAAAATGAAAATTTGGAATCCTTAACATTCTACTATAAAATTTAGTATTTGCCAGACACCTTTAGGTTTGTTCAACCTATGCATTAATTTATTTCTCACAACTTCCCTATAAGTGTTATATTGTTGTTATCCCTACTTTATTCATCATGAAGAAATTGAGGCAGAGAAAAAAAAAAAAACTGCCCAAGGGAAGACAGCTAGTAAATGACGGAGCCTAATTTGAACATGAATGATCAAATTCATCCTGAAACCCTATCTACCAAACTTGTTGCTTCCAAACATGTCCTGATTCACAGAATAATAGTTTGCCTTAAAGAATAAAACATGAATATATAGATTGTTTCAGCTGTTTTGTGAATGGGACTTTTATCTGCCTGTGTATCTTCACGATCCATTAATTTGAGCTTTCCTAGATAAGTAACCAACAAACTATGATCATCTAAAATCTGACAAATAAGGAGCAGTATCAGTTTGAACATAAGCAAAGCTAACCCCTCATATCTCACCAATGCCCGGTCACAGACATTCCAGTCAGGGCTGGCTTGTGTTGTACGTACAGCTATCTCCCCTTTGCAATAGATTTGGCATTATTTTTTTTTTCTGTCCTTTATTCTTTCATAGCACATACAAACACAGACACTTAACACATGTATATACACACTCACAGTGTTTATTATCCCAAAATCAAATTACAATTGTAGTTTATGTTACTTTTATAAATAATTGATCAAATCAATTTTAAAAGTACAATGCTCATTGGTTGTGTTACAATAAAGAATATATCTGGATTTTGTCCTGTGTTCTTGACACTAAACTTTAAAAACTCTTGAAATTTCCTGAATGATAAGAGTATCTTTTGTCATTCATAATGAGCCCCTTTGACCACTCCTGATTAGGTGATTCATGGTGGTCCCTTAGTTTCAAGAGAGTATATGGCCAGGTAAGTGATTAGAGGGCTAGAACTTTCAGCAACAACCCTTTCCTCCACTCCTACGGGAGGTGACAAGGGCTAGAGACTGAGTTCAATCACATGATCCCATAATGATACCTCAGTAAAACTCTGGACATTCAAAACTCAAAAGGCATCTTAACCAACTGAGCCCAAAAGGCAGCAAAACTCAAAAGGGATCATGAATGTGTAAGGAGGGTGACAGACCCTGGCATGGGAGCTCAGCATCTAGAATTCTCTCAGATCTAGCCCTAAGTGTCTCTTCCATTTAGCTGTTCCTAAGTCATATCCTTTATAATAAAACTGAAATTGTAAGTACAATTTTCCTGATTTTTGTGTCATTCTAGCATATTATTGAAACTGGTGGGATCACAGGAAGCCCCCAATTTATAGTGAGTTGGTCAGAAGTGCAGGTGGTCCTGAGACTTGCGGCTGGTATCTGAAGTGAGGGCAGTCTTATGGAAGACTTGACCCTTTACACCCGTAGAATCTGACATCAGCTCTTAGCAGCTAGTGTCATAACTGAATTGAACTGCAGGATACCAGTTGGTGTCGGGAAGAACTGTTGTCAAAGCAATAGTTAATAATAAAATAATAAAAGGTCTGAGTGTCAGAGAACCTAACAAAAGGAAAACATTTGAATCAGGTTACTCAAAAAGACAAAACAATATGATTTTGTAAAAATGCAACTTGCATCACATGTATCTTTTGTCTAAGGTTTTGACACTAAAACTTTTATCCCTAAAAATTCTGACTCTAGTCATCAACCTCATTCAGCAGCCTTGATTCCAAATGAACTGTGATTATTTCCAAAAACAAACTTTTACTTTAAATATAAAATTGTGCCATATTTGAGAATATTCAAAATAATGTGCTTAAAAAAAAAGGTGGAGTTTGTGGAAGGAATAAACCTCCTAAGCATCTCTAACCAGCAAAAAATGGAGAATGGGTTGTTAACCACTCACAGATAATGGGAATAAGGCCACAGTTACTGCATGCCAATGCTCCCTGGAGCTGCTGCGGTTGTGCTAGCATGCAGGGAACATACAGAGAGGTTGTACCTCTTGGTGGAGGTAATGGAGGTAAGGGGTAACAGCAGTTACAATGAGTTCATTTACTCTCAATGTAATCTAGTTCACTGTATTTTTCATGTCTCCCTAATCTCAAAGTCCTACATCTAAATTATATAAGCTACTGTACAAGTATAGGAGGAAGATGGCAACTTGCTCAGATACTTGATGGAGCAGCACCCTATAGTTCTAGAAACGACTCAGGGTTCAGACTCAGAAGATGTGGTTTCAAGTCATTACCACTCGTTAGTAGTGAAATATATGCTAAGTCACTTAAATTCTCTAAGACTCAAATTTCTGATTGATAAAATGGGGGCAATAAATTATACTTCACAAGGTTTTAAAGGAATTAAATGTAGTAAGCTCATGAAAGTAACCTGAAATATAAAGCTCTCTATACAATTCTGACACTTGTTATTTGTTATTTTCCTCTTATTCACAAAGCTTATATTTTTTTATGATTACATATCACATATAGTCAGAGAATAATTAATAACCTTCCCAGGTGTAAAAACAAATATTATATCCCCGACTTTGTACCAATTTTCAGAAAAACAAAGTCACAATAAAACACAAATAAAGAGGAGAAAGATATCCCCATAATATCTGATCTGAGGTCACCAGAGATAATATTAATAGTAAAAATAGTAAAGAAAAAGGGTAAGAAATTTAATAGTAAAAAAGTAAAATAGTAATATTCCATTCATAATTATATTTTTTAATTAATTTTTTTGATGTAATGTTCCATGATTCATTGTTTGCATATAACACCCAGTGCTCCATTCAATATGTGCCCTCTTTAATATCCATCACCAGGCTAACCTATCCCCCCCATAATTGTACTTTTTTAATCATTAAACTGTGTAAACTGTCTCTGTGTCACCATATTTATTCCATATTAGCGCTCCAGAATCAAAACATATAAGCTATCATTTACGGAAAAGGAGCACTCTGGAAAGCAAATTAGGCTAGGAATTCAAATAATTGAATTTCAGCACTACTTTTGGGATTAGCACTGGAAATTTTCCACTGCCAATTATCCAACTAAAATATGACATAATTATCCATGGCCAAATGATCTCAAACCCATTAAACATTTAAAATTCTGTGATATTTGGGAAAAAAATTCTGTGATATTTAGAATTTGCTTCTAGAATCTAAATAATCACAATGTTAGTATAATTGGCATATTTATTCCCCCATTTAACAGCATAACATCATATAGTTAACATTTGCTTTCATATCCATACTTTTTGATCCTTGAAATAAAGCCAGTGAGAAAAGTGGGACAAAGAATATTATTCTCATCTTATAAATGAGTGAAGTAAAAGCTAACACAGAAACAGGTTACTTTGTGTAAATCATAGCACTCTAAATTGTTTTGACTCTATGCCCGTTTATAGAGTTATATGCTCTTCTTCATCCCAAAAGGATATCAAAATGTATGTATTCAAGTGAGTATAACAAAATATTCAGGAGTCCAACGTTGAGGTTTTGATTTTCACTAAGTCTGGCAATTTCTTTTGACTTCTCTACTGTTGACTCCAATCCCAACTATTCTGAATAAACAAACTATTGGGTGCCATCAAGATCATGTGAATTTCTGAATATGAGTAAGTGCACCCTCATCACTCACTTTTGGAAACCATTCTCCAGAAGCACATCTTGGTCAGTTAGAAGAGTCATCTGTGCATGTATGGAAGGCAAGCATCTAGTCCTGTCATTTTGACTTTAGCTGAGTCTGAGTTTCTTCTCAAGTTCTTGGTACAACAGCTAATGGAAATCCTACAACCCTAACAGAATCTTGGGTTGGACTCACCCTTCTATTTAGGATCTAATGGATAACTTGACATTTTAAATGCATACTTTTCAGCTCAGGTTATTTGAAATGAGAAATCCAAGGCCAGGGTTAATGAAAACTGATTCCTCTTTTTTCTCAAATTCAGTGTTAGAAGAACTGTATGTTTCTTTCCTTTCTAACAATAAATGACTAACGATCATCTGAGCACAAATGAGAAAGGAGAAATGTTAGCAAATGTAATTCAGTATGACAATGTTTGAAACAGCTACAGCATCTCAAGGCAGCTAGTGAAAACATGTTAGAGCAGTTGCTGCTATTTTTTTTTTTCTTTTTGTCATATTTGAGTTAGGATGATCCATAAAACTCTTCTCACCACAGCTAGTCCAGGAGCAGAGGGCAATCGCTGGCATTTTCAGGAAGTCAATGTCAGCAGCCCATGTGTTCCATGCCCAACACACACAGCCCACAGTGTTACCCAAAATCATTTACCAAAAAATTAGAACAGAAAATTATAAAGAAAATCAGCATAAAATAAAGCAAGATGCTATAAAGCAGAATGGCCAAACTGTGAACAAAGAGCAAATTCTCAAGAGCTAATATGTTAACAATGACATAAAGAGAACAAAATAACCTAATCTAATCCACTAGGCCTTTGTGGGATTTATATCAACATGTGACACAAAATCTCTCAGAATAAAGTGAAGTGAAACAATTTGTCCACAACTGGTATTTGCAGAGTAGAGATCCAAATTGAGGTTCTGTGACTGAAAAGCCAAAATTGTTACTGCCATAACAGTTTGCTTTTCACCTAAGTACTGGCCAGGGAACAAGCAGATCAAATTTAAAGCACCAAAATTAGTCAAAGGAGAGCAGAGAGAGAAATTCTTGGGAATACAAAAGAATCAAAGTCAAAACATGATTGAAGGGCACCTGGGTGGCTCAGTCAGTTAAGCATCTGCCTTCAGCTCAGGTCATGATCCCAGAGTCCTGGGATGGAGCCCTGGGAAGGGCTCCCTGCTCAGCAGGGAGTCTGCTTGCCACTCTTCCTCTACCCTCCCTCCCACTTGTGCTGTCTCTCTCTGTCAAATAAATAAAATCTTTAAAAAAATGATTGAATATCAACAAAAGTAATCTATAAAATCTGCTATAAATAACATGTAATATATATGGCATATATATAATGCAAACTATTAAATTTCTGTATGTGTGAATACATATCTAGCTAAAATCAAAATGTAAAGTAATGTCAAAGCAAGTTTGATCCTAAAACACAAGAGCAATTTCATTTTCCAGAATAGAGTAGAATGAGATTAGCACAGAGCTGTAATTCAGGAACAAAGCACAGAGGGCCATATCAGACTCTTGTAAGTACTGTGACTTTGAATGATATGAGAAGGCTCTGTGGAGTTTTGAGGGGAGGAGTGACAGACGTAACTTACCTTTAAATAGAATTCCTCTCACTCCTGTTAAGGAAGGATAGGACGGATTCCGTAAGACGCGTTAGGATGTTCCCGTAATGATCCAGAAAAAAGAGAACGGTGGCTGGAGCAGCATGGCTGTGTTGAAAGTAAAACACACAGGGCTGGCTGAAGGACCCACTGAGAGGCGTAAGAGAAAGAGAAGCATGAAAGATGATGCCAAGTTTTGGTTTATTGTTTTGTTTGGTTTTGTCGGAGTAACTTCCACAGATCAGGAATCCCATGGGAGGAATGTATTGGAGGGTGTCACTGATTTTGACAGTTCATGTGTAATTGTGGCTCTGAGCAAGGAAGATAGATGAATAAAGGCAGCACATTGTTCCATTGAAGTTGTTTTCAGTCACAGGATTTCCTTGTGAACTGGATTTTGGACATACAGCATGTACAGGCGGGGACCATAACAATTATACTGACATCCCAGGTACACCACAATTGAGGGTGTCATGCTGAGGAAATAATTTTATGAGCAGTTAAGGGCAACTTTATGCAAAGCCCTACCTTCTGTCTCATGATAACATTTAAAAACCTAATATCCTGCAAAAGGATAAAAAAATAATGGTGGGAGGTGGAGGGCCAATAAAACTTTGACAAACTAGAAACAAGTAAATCAGAATCATTAACTAAGAACCCTACCCTAACAACGTGACCCTAGTAACTCTCACTGATTCTTTTAACAGATATTAATGAAAAACCACCTGATGATAATAATAGGTATTTTTTTTTGCTAATTTCACATTAAGTAAAAACAAGAAAAATAATAATGATTCTCAAGACAGCTAACACGAATAAATGCTGAAATATCCTGGGTCTTTCTATGCACTTCCCACACATATATTCTGTGCTCACAATAAGTCCATGAGGTGTAATATATGATAATCTCTATTTTACAAATGAAAAAGCTGATGCAAAGAACTTCCCATAAACTGAAATATAGAATTTACTAGAAAAATATATATTCAGCTCAATCCCGCTGAACTACAACAGTTGAATCTATCATAATAAGAACCGATCCTCAAAATGATGAGTTCAAGACCCTGGAAAAATCCTAATTTTCAAGGAGTTTACTGTAAAGGAAACTGATAATTTGGGGCTTAGAAGGATTACAATTTATAGCTCTTAAGTGAATAAAGGTATTTTATTTGTACCAGATGGGGAGGAAAGGAAGCAGGCTGAACTTATGTTCCTTGTGTTAACAAGGCCATTTGATCTACCCAAATATTCATTTCAAAGACTGATTAACCGGGGATGAACTGAGTAAACAATCCTGTCAATTCAGTCATACTTTAGTGGCAGGGTTTCTTGATAACTTAAATTATCTCAAAGAATACAAAACCCTTTTCATTCTCTTCACCAATATTGTGTTCAGTTTTTTGAAGTTCAGTTTCTCACAACCCTATGAAAATGTAGGTGAATACTGAATAGATAACTGTGATAAAGATAAATTTTCTAATCATTAAGCACAGAAAGAAAACATAAACAATTGGTTTTAACCTTTTGTTGATAATAGAAATATTCAGATGGTGCCCATTCTCTCAAAAAAATGAATATAGAAAAAAATTAGCAAACATTACAGAAGGGTCAGATGATACAAATAAACAGCTATTTATGGGATATTTACCAAGAATATATTATTACAGAAAATTTTTATGTTATATTAAGTGGAACAAAACAGATATACATCTATTTATGGTAGAATTCCAATCGTATTTTAAATATGTATCACATAAAATATGCCAATATATTCTAAGTACTTTAGTGTGGTGAGAAAAGGGAATACAATGTTCTGTAATTTTCTTTCAGTGTTTTGCCATTGTTACTGGGAAAATAAATGACTTCTTAAAGTGTCTTAACAAACATTTTAAAGCAATACATAATAATGAAATACATAATATGCCTCTTTCTTTAGGTTTTCACAGGTGATTCATATATTCTCTCTTGTAAACCGTGAGAAATTCTTGAGAGCTTAAATTGAAAATGAAATCATTTCCTAGGTGCCGGTGGTTGACAAATGCTCCCACCAATCGAATATAAGTTAAATGCGAAGGTGTGCTCAGTGCCACAACTCACTTTACCTGAAGAATCTAAACTTAATAGTGTAAACTCAAGCAATTATATTTGGAGAATGCTTAAAATGTAGTTTCTATGTGTTATGGCTAGTGTGAATTTGAAACAAAGTGTTCACAGGGAGAAACTGAGCTTTCAAGGAAAGAGAGCTTAGCCTCTGTAAACCTTGAGCTTCCCGTATGTGAAAGGAGTAGGGTGATCTACATGTCTGAGGTCTCTAAGTCTGACTCCTTACCTATCACTTATCACTCTCCTAGCCACAATATTATTGTCAAATGAGTTATTTTGTTTTCATTACAGTCGTATTATAATACCACATTAAGAGTGAAAAAGGCCACCAAGGTCTTATTGTCAAGTTCAGTAAGATTCCTAATGAAATGTCAGACTCTTCTCCAGATCTATCATTAATACTCTTAAGTGAATAACGTCTTTATAGTTCACAGGTTGTTTAATTACTTGAGTACATGTTTCCAAGCAAAGTCCACACTTAATATTTAATAATTCATGTAGTGACAATTAAGTTAAATGATTACTCATTATATCTTTCTCTACCAACTTGTCTACAGAGACAATTAAGTTAAATGATTACCTATTGTATCTTTTTCTACCAACTTGTCTACATATTAAATCTAGATTGCCTTCCTTCCTTCCATCTTTCCTTCCTTCCTCCCTTCTTCCTTCATTCTCTCCTTCCCTTCTTTTCTTCATTCCTCCCTCAACTGGAAACATTCATATATTAAGTATATTTGCATATATTTTTATATAAGTATGTGTACACATATATATGATCTCTCAGTATAGTGAATAAGATAGTTACATTTACAGAAACTAGAAAGCATTTTTATGAGATTTTCTAGGGATCCGATTTTTCCTCTCTTTTAACATTACCTAGGGTATTTCTATTGGTTGCATAGTTGAAGATGGCCCAGCATCACCAGGTTACATGCCACTCACTGGAAAGAGGAGACAGAAAGTAGATGACTAGCAGCTATCTGTCTAAGGGTATGACTGAGATGCTGTACCAATCGCAAATGCTCAGTTCTAACTGCCAAAATTTAACACATGGTAATGTCCAAATGCAAGGGAGGATAGGACGCTATTAATTATAGTCTCTAGCTAAGTTAAATATGCCCAGTTAAACCTTAGATATTCTACTACCAAATGGAAGACTAGGAGAATGGACACTGGTATACATATATATAAAACTATCTTTGCTACATTATTTATTTTAAAAGTCAGTATCTGGGACTCAGGGGAAAGAAGGGATGGCAGAAAATGTTTATGTAAACACCCCTTATAGAATTCTTAGTAGCACTACTTTTATATTTCTGCCTTTGTAATTTATTTCTTTGGGACAATATAATATATAACATCGTTTTTTTTAAACCTTGAGCCGTATGGATCCCCAAAATTGTATCTATAGGCTTTAATGGAGAAAAACTTCTATAAGCCTGCTGCTTCCCCCGCTCATGCTCTCTCTCTCTCTCTCTGACAAATAAATAAATAAAATATTTTTAAAAATAAAGATTTATTTATTTGAGAGAGAGAGCACATGCAAGCAGGGGAAGGGGCACGGGATGGGAATATCTAAGCAGACTCCAAAGAGCGCAGAGCCCAGTACGGGACTTGATCCCATGAATCATGAGACCAGGACCTGAGCTGAAACCAAGAGTCAGACACTTCAGCAACTGAGCCACTTACGTAGGTGCCGAGGGTCATTCTTTTTAAAGGCTGCCTTTTTCATGAAATCTTTAGTGGTTACCACACCTGGATAAAATGTTGTCATTTGACCATGTACAGCACATTTAATTGCATTTTATGTTACTGGGATATTTATCCCAATCTATTTTGTTTTGAAGTAACTTGCATGCATTTTATAAGTATTATTATATCATGCTATTTTTTACCATATGGTATGATGTAGAATCTATTATAGAATATGTAAACACTGGTCTTTGAATTCATGAAGAACAGGCATTATTTTGTATGATTTAAATTTATTAATTTTTATATTCTGTAGAACCTAGAACAATGTTGGGAAAATTCAGTATAAATTTCTTAAAGTGTCTGAATAAATAAACTTTACTATATGTGTATGCTAAGTAAATTCTAGAGTATTCCATGGACAGTTTTTCATCTAATAAAATGTCCCCTCTTTACCTACTTATTAAAATCGTTAGGTTGTTTTCCTGAAATACACAGTAAGTAGAGATGTACTAAGATATATTAAAATTTAAATACTGTATACAAAATTAGCCAAAACAATCAATTAATCAGAACTTCTCAAGTTTCACCCCCTAAGACAGGCAAAATGAAATAAAATAAATCACAGTGATAAAATCATTCAAAAACATCTCAGACATGTCTTGGATTCAGTATATATGTGACTCAAACTCCTACCTTTATTTCATCTACAGAAAGCCATGAGAATCTATTTTCAGAATGATGACCCTGAAGCACTCTCTCATATTATGAAATAACCCATAATCTTCACTCCTATCTACTTAATGAGACAAGAAGATGGGATAATTTATTTTAGAGAGATTTATAGCCACAAGAGTTGGACCAAAATTGGTTTCCTTCTTAAAACTCAGCACAGTTCTCCCTAGATCAGTGGTTAATAACCTTTTTATTTTTTCAGCCATCTCCCTTTGAGAATTTGATGAAAGTTATCAGTTCTCTCACCTGAAAAATACACATGTACAGATAAAAATTCCCTTTTCTTTACCATTTCAGAAGGTCCAGTGTTCCTAACAGCCATTCTTATACTACTTACACTACTGAGAACCTCCATTCTAAACTACAGTAATTAGAAAAATCAGTCTTGCTCTCCAGGTTTAGACGTAGATTTCCATGTTTCCTTGATTTGCTTAAACACTGGAGGAAGAGAATGTGCTTCTACCAGTTGGTGTTAAAAGAGGGTCTTATTCCATTTACTCTGTGTACAGAGGTCTGGAGCCTTGTGTTATGTTTCTGTGAGTATCTAAATGATGATATCCTAAGGCAGCTAGGTCTTCAATGCTTATAGCTCTTGTCCAAGGAAAGTTCCCATACAGTATATTACTTCTAAAACTTTCTCATTATTGCTTCCAAAATTTGATAGCCCCTCAGTGTTAACCCCATATTTTCAATGAAAATTTTAAACAAGCAACACCCTTCACTTTCCAAGTCCTCTTACAACTATAGGACCGACATAAATTGGCTTGCTAGTCATATACATCCCTACGGCATGTAGAGAAAGAGTTAGTTACATGCTACATGCAAAAGCATAAAAGTGGACCACTTTCTTACACCATACATAAAAATAAATTAAACATGGATTAAAGACCTAAATGTGAGATCTGAAACCATAAAACTCCTAAAAGAAAACATAGACAGTCTCTTGGACATCACCCTCAGTAACATTTTTATGGGTATGTCTCCTCAGGCAAGGGAAACATTTAAAGCAATAAGAAACTACTGGTACTACACCAAAATGAAGAGCTTTTGCACAGCAAAGGAAATCATCAACAAAACAACAAAGCAACCTAGAAATGGGAGAAGATATTTGCAAATTATTTATCCAATAAGACGTTAATATCCAAAATACATAAAGAACTTATGCAACTCAACACCAAAAGAACAAAAAATCTAATTAAAACATGAGAAGACTTGAATAGACATCTTTCCAAAGAAGACATATAGATGACCAACAGACATATAGCAAGATGCTCAACATCACTAATCATCAGAGAAATGCAAATCAAAACTACAAGATATTACCTCACACCTGTCAGAATGGCTAAAACAAAAATAAATAAATAATTAAAAACATTAGAAACAAGTGTTGGTGAGGATGTGGAGAAAAAAGAACTCTTGTGCACTGCAGATAGGAACACAAACTAGTGCAGCCACTATTGAAAACAGTATGGAGGCTCCTCAAAAATTTAAAAATAGTAACACTATATGATCTATTAATCTACTACTTGGTATTTATCCAAAGAATACACAAACGCTAATTTAAAAAGATATGCACACCTCTGTGTTCATTGAAGCATTATTTACAATAGCCAAGATAGTGAAGCAACCCATGTGTCAATCAATAATCAACAGAAGAATGGATAAGGAAAATATGGTATGTATATACACACTTACACACACACACACACACACACACACACACACATATACACAGAATGGAATATTACTCAGCCATAAAAAAGAGTAAGATCTTGCCATTTGCAATGACATGGATGGACCTAGAGGGTATAATCCTAAGTGAAATAAGTCAGACAAAGACAACTACCATATGATTTCACTTATATGTGGAATCTAAAAAACAAAACAAATGAACAAACAAAAATAGATTCTAAAAGGCAGAGAACAAACTGGTGGTTGCCACAGGAAAGGTGGGTGTGAGAATGAACAAAATAGACAAAGAGAATTAAGAGGTACAAACTTCCACTTACAAAACAAATAAGTCACACAAAAAAGTTAGTTACATGAGAAACAGTCTAGTTGTTTATTACCCATTTTGCTAGGGCACACAGCAACATAGTTGGAGGTAACACACTCAGGTGTCAACCTTAAATTTATAGAGTTACAGCCACCCCCTTCCAATCTTTCCAACACTATCTCTAACTTTTGGCAACTACTATTCTCCATCTATACAATTTTGTCATTTCAAATATGTTACATGTAACCTTTTGATACTGACATTTTATTTCACTCAGCAGGATTCCCTACATATCCATCCACAATTACAGTATCAATATATTGTTTGTTCCTTTTTATTGCTGAATAGTATTTCATAGTATAAATATGCCACAGTTTATTTAACCATTCACCCAGTAAGACTATTTGGGTTGTTTGCAGTTTTTATTGCTTCTTAGCTAATTAGATAATTTATGTACAGGTTTTTATGTGAATATAGGTCTTTATTTCTCTGGAATAAATGCCCAGGAGTATAACTTCTTGGTTGTATGATAAGCACGATTTGTTTTATAGGAAATTACCAAACTTGTGTCCAGAGTAAGCTGTATGATTGTACATATCCCACCAACAATGTATGAGAAATCCAGGTTCTCTGTATCCTTGCCAACATTGGTATTGTTACTATTTTTAATTCTGCTGTTTAATAGGTGTGTGGTGGTATCTCGACCTGCTCTTAATTTCTATTTCCCAAAGGCTAATGATGTGGAACATCTTTTCATATATTTATTTGTCATATGCATATCCTCTTTAATAAAATGTTTGTGGATATGTTTTGCCCGTTTCAAATTAGATTATTATTAATTTTTTTTGCTGTTGATTGCTGAGTGTTCTTTATATATTTTAGAAATAAGCCTTTCATTAGGTATGCAAATATTTTCTCTCAGTCTTTAGTTTTTCTTTTCATCTTTTTAGCAGGATCTTTCATAAAATAAATGTTTTTAGTTTTGATGAAATCATATTTATCAAATTTTCACTTTATTTATCATACTTTTAATGTCATATCTAAGAACTCCTCTCTTAATCCAAACCCTGATAATTTTCTATTTTTTCTATCTTTTTGTAATTTTACATTTAACATTTAAATTCAACATCTATTTTGCACTAAATTTGTATAATGTGTGGAGTTTATGTTGAGTTGGTTGGTTTTGCCTGTTGATGATGAGTTATTCCAGCAAAAATGGTTAAAAGGTTATCTGAAAAGCTATCTGCCCTCCAAGAAATTGTAAAAAAACAAATATGGATTTTTCAGGTATGGAAAACAAGTGGGAGAATTGAAACATTTAAAGAGAATAGTTTTGTTTGAAATGCTTGAGAGCTTTGGACCATAATAGCTAAAACCTCAGAGAAAGTTATTATTATTATTACTATTATTTAGATTTGATTGTAACATCCTTTGAGGACAAAATCAGGTCAGGCTAGAAACTTCCATCAATAAAATTAATGAAACAAAAATTTCTGTAATTTCCTAGCTACAGAACTGGAAATTAAAAGAAGAGCTGGTGGATTAATATATTAAAGACATAATTCTTTAAGTTAAGAATTTTCCTAGATGTACTGCATCCCTAAACATTCTAAAATTACTTATGGTTTAATTTATATATAAGGAGAGCATGTAAATACTCACAGTCATTTCAGATTCTCTTGGAAGACAGATTATGTCAACCTTAGTATCTTTGCCTTTTTTTCAAATACAACTTTATGTCCTTTTGGATGCAGGAAAAATAAATCTTCAACAAACACTTCCTAGGCCACTGCCATGCTTTCATATAACTAAGAAATTGCAGCTTGGTTTAGTTGACAGAGCAAAAAGTTTGATTAAGAAGGGAATTAAGATTTGGCTCCACTAATTATTAGCTGTATATTCTTAAAGCTTTCTCAAATCTCCTACTACAATGCAAGTTATAAATAAAAAATAGAAAATAAATAAAATAAGCACATTAGCTTAGATATATTTATTAACTTGAGGATAGGAAAATCTTAGCTTGCAGGGCTGTTGTGGTAAAGGATTAGGACTTTACAGACCACATAATAGGTGATAAAAGCATTAGTTTCATGTTTTTAGCTGCCCATTCATTTTAACATCTCATTTCCATTTTATTATCGCCTTTGGTTCTGCCTTCCCAGACAGATTTCAAGGACATTTATTACTCATTTCCCCTTCCCCATAGAATACTATGAAAAAAGTCCCATTTTTTCTTTTGTTTAACTATATAGTTAATCTTCTAAATTTCTTGTTATCTGGCATAAATTGACTGGTATAAATATCTGGCACATTCAAGGTAGGAAGTGAAAAATAGAAGGTCATTTAATTGTTTCATTTTGCTTTTAAGTGTGTCACTGGTAGTTACCGACCACTCAAGGGCAAAGTAACAATATAACTTTTTTTTCTCATCTTATTTTCCTCTTCATGTCTGTGAAAAGAGAGAAGCTGCATGATTTTGCTCAATGTGCAAATGTTGGACTTACTCAGGGGAAAACTACTTAAAGGGAATTATAATGATAGAAAGCAAAAAACAAAAACCTGACTTGATATTTCACAAATCTTCAGTAATTGATATTGATTTTGTAACTTCATGGGTATGGCTAAATCCTGAATAGTTAGGTTCTGGGGTAAGTGATAACTCATTTTTTTCACTGCAGTTATTAGTACTTATTTAGTTTGTAGATTTCAGAATATGGGAACTATACTTCTAAATTGTCAGGAAGTCAATGGAGAGATCAATCAGCTCTATCTACATTGCTGTCCATTTTTCTGGATCACCTTTTACATGTAAGACTGACATTTTATTAGTTTAAAACATAGAATATTGGCAGTTTCATATGGTTTATCCTAATATATGAAACAGATACATATGTTCATGGATCTACCCCCAGAGTAGCAAGAGTTCATTCGTGTCAGAATTCCTTCAAATGTGATCAATATATTTTGAAAAATTTTAAGCTACCATATTAATGGTAAAGGTAGTATTCCTTCCTTCATTCAAGAAATATTTGAATGTCCGGCTTACTCTATGCCAGACAGAGTACTGTGCACTTGAGATTGAACAAATTAGCCAATATCACCACCCTTGTGAAGCTTAAACTCTAGTGGGTAAGAATTAAGATAAATAAAGAAGAAACATAAACTAGTAAAGCACAATATATTTATAGTGTACTGAATACTAATAAACTAATAAAAATTGGGAACAAGCAGGGAAATAAAATATGGTATAGGTGGGTATTACAATTTTGAAATAAGGTATCTGGGAAAGACCTCAAACAAGAATAAATGTCTAACGGAAGGGAAGAACCAAGCCATGCAAATGTCTGTAGGAAAGCATTCCCAGCAGAAGAAAGTGAATAAGAAAGAAAAGTAAGAGAGGTCAGAATATGACAGTGGGGCCATCTTAGGGAAGGCTCTGTAAATTAAAGATTTGACTTTTACTATAAATGAGTTTGGAAGCCATCATGGCTTCTGAGCAAAGAAGTAACATTACTTATTAATATTTTAGGAAATCAGTCATTCACTGTTGTAACAGACTTTGGAAGCAGAAAAAAAAAGAAGGAAGTTAGTTATAGAAGTTAGTATGGTACTATAATTATCCATGCAAGATATGGCAGTGGCTTAGAGTGAAGTAAAAATGGAGGTAGTTAAAAAGGATTGGATTTGATAGAAAGGATATGGGAAGTGAATAAACAAAAACATCAAAGATGACTCCAAGATTTTTGGCCTGTGCTATCAGAATGGCAAAGTTTCAATGAAATGAGTGAAAGAAGAATGTGGGAAGAGTAAATTTGTGATAGAAAGAATATCAAGAACTTAGTTTTGGGTGTGATAAATTTAAGAAGGCAAATGCCTCTAACCTAAATAAAAGACCTAAAGAAGAGACTGGAGCCCTTCACCATGGGCTGCACACACCCTTGGTCTAAGACTCAGAGAAGCTAAAAGAAAGTGTCCAATAGCAACCTAAAAGGATGGGAATCTGAATATTGCACAACAGCAAGGTGAACCAGCAGAGTAGCACTAATACCTTTGTGCTGTGACAGCACTTGACATACATATATCTTACCGCATAATGGCAGGTGTCTCATTCCAGTTTCCAATTCTCACAAAAACTTCTATTTTGCTAACTCTAATCTAAAACTGGGATTGGCATGTCTGGGTGGCTCTGTTGGTTAAGTGTCTGTCTTCAGCTCAGGTCATGATCCCAGGGTCCTGGGATTGAGTCTCACATCGGGCTCCTGGAGGCTGCCTCTCCCTCTGCCTCTGCCTCTGCCTCTCTCTCTCTCTCTCTCTCCCCCTCTCTCTCTCTGTGTGTCTTATGAATAAATAAATAAAATCTTTTAAAAAATAAAAATAAATAGATAAATAAATAAAAATAAAAACATACTGGGGAGTTTTAGTAAAGAATTCCAGTTTAGCCCAGGTGAGACAACATAAAACCACCAAGAATGGGTAGTTGCCTATGCATGTCTGATATTTAAGCAAGATGACTGGGCTTTAAACATACATTTGCGTGGGTCAGCTGTAAATGGTATTCAAAACCAAGAAGCTAATGCTATCACCTACTGGGTGAGCATAGAGAGAAAATGTCTGAGAACTAAACACTGAGGCACTCTAAATTTCAGAGGTCATGAATTTGAGAAGGAACCAGAAAAGTATTCTAAGTGGGAATAGCCAGAAGTATAGGAGAGGAATCAAATGAATGTGTGATCTCAAAAGTTAAGTGGGGAAAATAATAAGGTCAAATAAAAAAAAAAGTGATCATTTCTCTCCACAATTGGTAAATTTCTTCATACAGAATGTGCACTGCAGTTTTTAATCCAAGTTTTTTTAGAGACATAATAAAGACTGTGGGATAGACTTGGTTCTAGACTTTTTGGGGGAGGGAGAGATGGGGGAGGGGCAGAGAGAGAGAGAGAGAGAGAGAGAATCTTAAGTAGGCTCCATGCCCAGCAAGGAGCCTGACAGGGGGATGGATCTCACAGCCCTGAGATCATGAATGGAGCCAAAATCAAGAGTCGGACATCTGGCCGACTGAGCCACCCAGGAGCCCCTAGAATGGTTTTTAAATGGAAGAAATATCTGAAATATATACTTTAAGTATTGATCAGGAAGGAGTATAGAATGTTTAATATAAAAATAAATGTTCATGAAATTATCTCTGTTCAACAACAGGGATGTCCACTATCACTACAGTTGTTCAACATAGTACTAGAAATCCTAGCCTCAGCAATCAGACAACAAAAAGAAAGAAAAGTCATCCAATTAGGCAAAGAAAAAGTCAAACTCTCCCTCTTCCCAGATGACATGATACTCTATGTGGAAAACCCAAAAGACTCCAGCCCTAAATTGCTAGAACTCATAAAGGAATTCAGCAAAGTGGCAGGATATAAAATCAATGCAGAGAAATCAGTTGCATTTCTAAACACTAACAATGGGACAGAAGATAGAGAAATTAAGGAGTTGATCCCATTTATAATTGCACCTAAACCATAAGATACCTAGGAACAAACCTAGCCAAAGAGGCAAAGGATCTGAACTCAGAAAAACTATGTAACACTCATGAAAGAAATTAAGGAAGACACAAAGATATGAAAGAATCTTCCATGCTCATGGATTGGAAGAACAAATATTGTTAAAATGTTTATGCTACCTAGAGCAATCTATACATTCAATGCAATCCCTATCAAAATACCATCAAGTTTTTTTTCTTCACAGAGCTAGAACAAATAATCATAAAATTCGTATGGAACCAAAGGAATGTTGAAAAGGAAAACCAAAGCTGGTGGCATAGAATGCCCGACTTCAAACTCGATTACAAAGCTGCATACATCAAGATAGTATGGTATTGGCACAAAAACAGACAATGGAGCAGAACAGAGAACCCAGAAATGGACCCTCAACTCTATGATCAACTAATCTTTGACAAAGCTGGAAAGAACATCCAATGGAAAAATGGCAGTCCCAACAAATGATGTTGGGAAAACTGGACAGCCACGTGCAGAAGAAACTGGACCATTTTCTTATACCATACACAAAAATAGACTCAAAATGGATGAAAAACCTCAATGTGAGACAGGAATCCATCAAAATCCTAGAGGAGAACACAGGGAGCAACCTCTGTGACCTTGGCCACAGCAAGTTCTTGCTAGACATGTCTCCAAAGGTAAGGGAAACAAAAGCAAAAATGAACTATTGGGACTTTATCAAGATAAAAAGCTTTTGCACAGCAAAGGAAACAGTCAATAAAACTAAAAGGCAACATATGGAATGGGAGAAGATATTTGCAAATGTCTTATCAGGTAAAGGGCAAGTAACCAAAATCTAATAACTTATCAAACTCAACACCCAAAGAACAATTAATCCAATCAAGAAATGTGCAGAAGACATGAACAGACGTTTCTCCAAAGACATAGAAATGCCCAACAGACACATGAAAAAATGCTCCACATCAATACAAATCAAACCCACAATGAAATGCCACTTCATACTAGTCAGAATGGCTAAAATTAATAGGTCAGAAAATGACAGATGTTGGTGAGGATGCAGAGCAAGGGGAACCCTTTTACACTGTTGGTGGGAATTTAAGCTGGTGCAACCACTCTGGAAAACAGTATGGAGGTTCCTCAAGAAGTTGAAAATAGAGCTACACTTGGACCCATCAACTACACCACTAGGTATTTACCCCAAAGATACAAATGTAGGGATCTGAAGGGGCACTTGCACCCCAGTGTTTATAGCAGCAATGTCCACAATAGCCAAACTATGGAAAGAGCCCAGGTGTTCACTGAAAGAAGAATGGATAAAGAAGATGTGGTGTATATATATATACAATGGAATACTACTCAGCCATCAAAAAAAAAAAAGAAATCTTGCCATTTGCAACAAGGTGGATGGAACTAGAGGGTATTATGCTAAACGAAATAAGTCAATCAGAGAAAGACAATTATCATATGATCTCACTCATATGTAGAATTTAAGAAACAAAACAGAGGATCATAGGGGAGGAAAGGAAAAAACAAAATAAGATGAAATCAGGGAGGGAGATAAACCATAAAAGACTCTTAATCAAAGGAAAGAAACTGAGGGTTGCTGGAGCGGAGGGGGTTAGGGGATGGAGTAACTGTATGACAGACATTAAGGAGTTCATGTGATATAATGCCACTGTGTATTATATAAGACCGATGAATCACTGACCTTTACCTCTGAAACTAATAGTACACTATATGTTAATTAATTGAATTTAAATAAAAAATTATCTCTGTTCACATGCTGTAGACATTTCATTGATATTGAATATCATCTTAAGATTCTTGTTTACTGAACTCCCCATGTCAGACAGGGAAATTGCAAAGAAATAATAAATGGCATATTTTAAAGAAAATCACCCTCCTGAATTCCCTTCTCTTCTGAATTCACTGATTACCTATAAATGAAGGCTCCAACAACTCAAGCACTGTGAACTACCAATTGTTTTCAAACTATACTCTTCCATGATGTCACTGGACAGTTGTTCCTACACAGAAAGAACTCACTCCAGAGACTAGGTTTTCTATTTCTAGCTCTCCAAAAGAATCACTTAACTTCCTTTTTTTTTTTGACCAATACTTCACCCATGAATATTTTTTTTAAAGATTTTATTTTTTAAAGTAATCTCTACACCCAACATGAGGCTTGAAACTACAACCCTGAGGTCAACGTCTTTTTGCCTTTTAAAAATGGGTAAATTGCTCCTCAGCCCGTCTCCCAGAGATGATGTGACTATTGATAAGATACCATCTGCAGATCAATTTCACACACACACATACACACACACACCACAAGTGGCATGTTTTCAAAGCACCTGAAGAGCAAACCAGTGGGATGGGTTACATTTGTAACTGGTATTAAGCAATGCATTTGTTGCAATGAGTGCTGGGTGTTGGATTTAAGTGATGAATCACTAAAATGTACACCTGAAACTAAAAAAGATTTCATGGGCGCCTGGGTGGCTCAGATGGTTAAGCATCTGCCTTCGGCTCAGGTCATGATCCCAGGGTCCTGGGATCGAGTCCCGCATCGGGCTCCCTGCTCCTTGGGAGCCTGCTTCTCCCTCTGCTTCTCTCTCTCTCTCTCTCCCTCTCTCTCTCTGTCTCTCATGAATAAATAAATAAAATCTTTAATAAAAAAATAAAAAAAATAAAAAAGATTTCATAGCTTTTGTTTAAAATTGAATAGGAAAACTTAAGTTCAATATTTGTTTAAATATCCGCATTTACATAGCAGTACAAACTTCTCTATAGAAATAACAATATTAATGAATTTATATCACTTATTTCTATAATTACAAAATAACATTAAAAAGAAAACTGAAAGTCACATCAATATTTCATTTAGAATCACAATCATATCAATATTTAGTCTAGAATCAATGAGTTACATATATGTGTACATGTATATGTATATACATATATTTTTTTTTTCTGAAAGCATTTCCTCTATTGACTTTGGGCTGTTTTGGAACATTTTAAAAAACACACCTCTGGACATAATCTAAATTTAGTTTTAGGCATTTTGGAGAATAATGAATTGGATTTCCTAGTACTTTAGCATTTAACCTTAGTGAGTGATTTAAAAAAATATCAGTAATAAATTGTGCTTACCGCAGTAATAAATACTGCTTAGCCCAGTGGCGCTAAATAAACAAGAGCAAAGAGAAAATAGAACTCTTTTCTGTTCTGTTTTCTGACTAACCTTAAGCAGCTTATCACATCTCACTTAAAGAAAAGACAGGTGGGCTTGTTTTTCAGCTTCCAGACCTTTCATCCTCCACTTAGCTTACTGATTTGTCCTTCTGGAGAGTCAACATCTCTTATTTCATGAGTTTACAGGTGCTTGATGCTATGTGAAGTTTTTAACAGCTTAGCAATATACGTTTTATAATGAGTTGGAAGAACACTTCAGTTTCCATCTCAGACTGAGTATCAAATAGATCCACAGGATATAAACCTGCCTGTATTTAAGCTTTTTTAATAGCTAAGTACAGTGTTTTGGTAACTTTGCAGATAGGAAGAGGATATTTGTGGCCTGCAACCATGAAGGTGGAGATGTAGAGCTCTCTATCCAGAGTGGAGTTGGAATTGTACTGATATATCTGTTTCATATCTTTAGTTATGTAAAATAATGATAGAATATAATTATGCATCTGATTCTTCCATCTACTAATTGCATAACAGCAAATGAGTTGAAAATTCTGAACTCCCTTGTCTATCTATAAAATGTGTAAAATCACCCTAAACTGACAGCTGTTCAATAAGGATTGGAGTTAACTTTGTGAAGCCCCCTAGCACCAGGCAAAGTTCAGGATATATACACTACAAATGGTAGTTAAAATGACTGGGACAACACACTTTTGTTCACTGAGGTTTTCTTTCCCTCAAAATGATGGTGATTAGATCCTTTTATATTGAATTCTTTCTCTCAGATCTAGAATTGTATCATAAAGATACTTTGTCACAGAGATGTTTTGAAGATAAAACGTTAGATCCCATCAAGAGATATTTTGATTAAATGGAAAATAATGTTTTCTGCCCCTTAATTTAGGAAGATGTATAAGAATCTAGTTATGCTCACCCAAGACAAGAAATCAAAGAAAATTATAGTTTTATAGTCTTCTTGACACTTGAAAGAAACACTGAACTTACTTAACCAAATGTTTATATTATTTTTTTTAAAAAAACTGGTTGTTAAAAATAGAAATATGGAAAAAGAAACTGACTGCTACCAAATCTAAAGATATTATTATGTTTTAAAATGATGCTGAATTTATCTTAGAATAAGTTTGCAATTCCTCCAGGGAGGTCTGTTTCAAATTCTCTTTGATATGATATGGATGATATTCACATTTTTGATAAATTGCACCTCTCCAAACTCTCTAATGATACTATGAGTCACTAAGAAGGAATGAACTTTGTTTGCAGACACTATGTGCTCACAATTTTTTAAATTTTATTTGCTTACACTTTATTTTCTATGCAAAATGATTTACGACTTTCTAAAGCCTGTTAACTGATGAAGTGACCCTCTTACTCCCTGAGACAAAGAGATACTGTGGTCTAAAGATCACTGAAGTAAAATCTGAAGGTACAGACATTTGTCCTGGTTAGGTACAGTGATGATGGAGTGAAAAAAAGAGGCTGGGTCCTTAACATCATCATCAAGGAGCTGAACAGATACTAACAATTCCTATTCAGACTTTCTGCCTTCTGAGAAAAATGACCCCCTTTTGTTTAAGCCACTGGAATGATGCTCTTGATTTCCTGCAGCTCAGCACAATTCCAAATTGATGCAGGCTCTATTTTTTCATCCGCAAAACAGATTCTTCCAGGGACTCTAATTTCCCCACTGCAGTTCACAAAGATGTTCCTGTTCTCAATTCCTATGGTTAAAGAAAACACATTTCTAGATTTCACAGGACAGTGGCAAAAATTGTTTAATTTTAATCTTTGTAATAAAGATTAATTGTTTAACATGGAAGTAAAGTAGACAGGTTTTAAGCCAATGTAAGGCTTCTTAAATAATACATCTATAAATCAGGAGAAAGTCACGACAATCATCATTTGTGGTTTTGTGCAATTTTGTTCCCTAAGTATTTTTTTGTTTTTTATTACTACCAACTGGATCATTATTGCCAAAGACTTTTCCTAGCTTGTTTTTAAAATAGCTTGTTATAACTAAATATATTTATAATTTTGCATATAATGCCTCTTTTGGAGATTTAAAAGGATATTAATGTATTCAGGCTTTGAGAACTTACGTAGTTTAATCAGGGATTCCAAATTATGTAATCACATTTCTGTATGGCTGCTGCTGTGTATAATACTTATTAACAGGCCTGAGAATCAAAATTTTAGAAATGCTGAAATCAATTATGCTATTCTAAACAGGAGACAGTACTAGATATTTGTCTGAATCTCACAAGTTTCCGCTGCACATAAAAAATGCTAAAAACAATGTACCTGTTTACTACATTAAACCCTTTTGCCTACTTGTTTTCAAGTATACATCAACTTACTGTTCATAAATTAATTTCAAACTACAGTGTAGTTTGTGATATAAGGTTGGAATGATTTTTCTAGAACATAAGCATTATAAGAAAAATTGCAGATAGAGAAAATTATCTATGATCTTAGTGAATGACAATTTCATTCTCCCCTCTGTTCAGGACAAAAACCTTGGAGTCATTCTCCATAACTCTTTTTCTTATATTCCACATCTAAACCATTCTCAAATTCTGTTGACTCTACCACTTAAATACCTTCTAAATCCAAATTCATCATATATAAGTAAATTTTGACCATTCCTGCCACTTACATTACTTCAACCTACATCTAAGTCATCATCACCTCTCACTTGGATTACTGGCATGCCCACTGATGCAAAACACTGCTCTGTGACTACTCCATCCACAAAAATACAGTTGACCCTCAAACAACATGGGTTGTACTGCATTGGTCCACTGATGTGCAATTTTTTTTTTGATAAATATAGCACTGTAAATGCATTTTCTACTTCTTTATGATTTTCTAAATAACATTTTTCTTTTCTCAAGCTTCCTTTATTGTAAGAATAAAATATATAATACAGCATAAAAATATGTGTTAACTGACTGTTTATAGTGATTAGCAGGGCTTCCAGTCAACAGTAGGCTATTAGTACTTAAGTTTTGAGGAAGTCAAAGTTATACTTGGATTTTCAACTATATAGGGTATCAGCCTCCCTAACCCCTGTGTTGTTCAAGGGTCGGTTGTATTCTAACAGAAAATCTAGAGTCATAATTTTAAATGAAAGTTCAGATCACATCACCCGTCTACTCAAAGCTCTTCAGTAGTGTTCTAGCTCACTCAGAGAAAATGACAAATTTCTTAGAGAGAATGGTAAGGCTCTCAAGTTACCCCTCAAACTTCACAACACAAAAAGTAGATCTATGCCTGGAGATTAAAAGATACTTCAGTGATAAAGAAGTTGAGTATGTTGGTACAATGAGGATTATCTTGAATTTATGCTAAGGAGTTAGAATGAAATCTCTCTTTTTAAAAAATAAACTTGTTATTTTAGAAGAGTTACAGATTTACAGAAAAGCTGTTAAGAGACTACTGAGAGGGCGCCTGGATGGCTCAGTCGCTAAGCGTCTGCCTTCGGCTCAGGTCGTGATCCCAGGGTTCTGGGATCGAGCCTCACATCGGGCTCCCTGCTCCGCGGGGAAGCCTGCTTCTCCCTCTCCTACTCCCCCTACTTGTGTTCCCTCTCTCACTATGTCTCTGTCAAATAAATAAAATCTTAAAAAAAAAAAAGACTACTGAGATCCTCCTTATGTCTCACATCCAGGTTAACCTGTTATTAATATCTTACATTAAAATGGTATATTTTTCATAATTAGTAGCCAATATTTACATATTATTAATAAATAAAGTCCATAATTTATTCAGTTTGAGCCCTGAGTCAACACACAAAAAGTCTGACTACTCTGACATTGCCCTGCTAGAGAGGCATGTACAGACACACTACTGACTGATTTCATCTGAGACTAATCTTCCAGCCACTACTGACAAGGTATCAGAAATGTATGTGAAACTATTTTTAACCCTTCAACCAGCCTCGCCAATAGCTGAAATCCACCAACAGAACTGGGTCAATGCTACATGGAGCATCTTATCTAAATTCCTGAACCATAAGATTATGAAATTTAATAAAATAGTATTAATTTGGGGATAATTTGTTACAGATCAATAAATAAGAACTGTCACCCTCAGCTAAAACATTATAATGTGGACAGACGCAAAATATAATTGATGAAACATTTTAATTCCCTTCATAGACTAGGATGTTGCTCACTTAGTTTTTTAAGTCGCTAGTTTTCCAGAAACAAATCTACTCTCCTTCCTTCAAATTGCTAAGCCTTGCTTTTTTCTGCCAGAGGCAATGCTAGATTAATTGTAGACAGAACATCTTGTCTTACTGGAGTCCTGGCAGTTGCAGACTATGGAGTAAATTAAGGAGCTGGGAACACCTGCAAATCAGAACAGCCATGAATCACATAGTCATACTGACTATTAGGAAGCAGCAGGAACTCTTAGAAAGGCCAAAATGACAGACACAAGTACCTCTGAGGGAGGGGATCTACAGGGATGGGAGAAGCCAAGCAAAACAGATTGTGACAATAAGATACGGCCCTGAGACATAGCTAAAATCTATGTGAGACTATCACTCTTCTGTTAGGGACAGTAAAACCTTCCAGCTGTTGGCTGAGTTCAAAGTTTCAAGGAGCATAAACTAAGATTATCTTCATGGAAGGCAAGGTAAAGGGGAAAAGAAGCATAGCTGCTTTTTAGGTACTTGAACAGTAACATTTATAGAACAGTAATATAAAGTTGTATCAGAACTTTGTTTTCCCCCAGGACAAATAAGAAAACAATGGTGTAGAACCACCACAATGTGACCCACAAAAACGTTATAGTTCTATTTTGATGTATTTTTAAGACTTATTTTAAGGTCTTTATGAAAATCTGAAAGTCAAATCCTACTTACCTTCTTTAACGATAGTTCTCTATGAAAACTTTGCCAAGGTCTCCTGGCATGGAGAAAGTGTTTTAAAAGGGTTCTTGCTAAGCTACAGGGTATGCAGGATCATCCATTGTGCTTCACATATATATTTTTTATATTATTATTCAAAGCTAAATTTCTTAAATGAGCAGTATTCTCTTTGGTTTCTGTGCAAGATTTTGTCCTGTGCCACTGCAAAGAGCCCCTCCAGCACCACAGACTCTCCCAAGAGCCTGCAAGCATAATGAAATGTGTATCACTAAGGAAAGTGTGTTTGTTAAAGTAACCTGATGCGTTGGAGGAAAACAAGCCCACAAATGGTTTTTATAACTTTAATGTTGGGTGACACTGTTACTTCAAATGTGTTATTTCATTTCATACAAGCATTATTTATGACACACAGAAACGCAAATAAAGTGAGATATTTAGCTTAGAGTTGATTAAAGGATTCTATGTCCTAAAAAACTTTTCTCAACCTTGGCACAACGGACATTTTAAGCTGGATGATTCTTTGTGGTGGGGGCTGTCTTCTGCACTATATGGTGTGTAGCAGCATCCCTGGCTTATACCTACCAGATGTCAGAGAACACTAAAGTTGTGACTCTGAAACATATATCCAGACATTACAAAATATCCCATGGGGCACAGAGTCATAACCACATGAGAAATATGACTCTATAGGTTAAGAGAAGTGTCCCTGGAAATAGATAGAGCTTGATTTTCATCTAAGGTCTAGCACTGTGAGATCTAAGTGAAGCTATTATTTCTCTGCCTTTAATTTCTTAGTCTGTAAAATGTGAATTGTAGGGAAAACCATGAAGGAGTTCTAAGTGGGCCAAAAGATTACTGGATACTTTCAATGGAAAATAAGTCATGTGTAGCATATCCTTCTAGGTTATCTGATTCTATGAGGGATCTCACCTTCCATTGTCTTTGAGCTACTTAAGTCTGTCATTTTTAGAAAAATGATAAAAATGTAAGTAACCCCTGGTGACAGAAACCAAATTGCGTCTGGTGGAACACAATGGATTATTAGCTCATAGAAATTAAGTTTTTCCTGTTTTTGCATCTATTTTTAAATTCATTTCAATATTCCTTTTTGACCAGATGTGTGAAGTGGTATGTAAATTCTCCTTTGAACCTGTGGTAACATCTTAGTATATCTCTCTTTAATTAATGAATTAAAATCTTTAAAATGTGTACACTTTATATCAATATAAGAGTTATGACTATATATATTTTTAAATAATAATAATGACACAAATGATTTGGAGGAAGAATCACTCAAAAAAATACACACAAAGTATTGTGAATAGTCAGAGTCCTAAAATAATAATTATTGTTATTGTTATCATAAGCATCAAATAATATTGAATATTAAAGAAAGAGCAAAAAAATCAACAGCAATACTTAAGAAAGAAAATTCTGGTCATTTCATGCACATACTGACCAAATCATGAATTTAAAATATATAAAAGAAATATATGAAAAATATTAAGTAAAGCTGTTTTTCTGCCTTTAATACTCTATTTCCATTTCCAGGCAACCAGTGTACTATGAACAATTATATACCAACTATTTGGACAACCTAGAAGAAATGGATTCCTAAAAATGTACAATCTACCAAGACCAAATCATGAAGAAACAGAAAATCTAAACACACCAATTACTAGTAAAAATACTGAATCAGTAATCAAAAAACTCCCAACAAAGAGAAGTGTAGGACCAGAGGGTTTCACTGGTGAATTTTATTAAACATTTAGAGAAGAATGAAGAATGAATACCCATCCTTATCAAACTCTTCCAAAAGAAAAATACGGGGAGGGAACGCTTCTAAACTCATTTTATGGGGTGCCAGGGTGGCTCAGTCAGTTAAACGTCTGCCTTCAGCTCAGGTCATGATCCCAGGGTCCTGGGATCGAGCCCCGCATCGGGCTCCCTGCTCCCCAGGAGGCCTGCTTCTCCCTCTGCCACTCACCCTGCTTGTGTTCCCTCTCTTGCTGTGTCTCTCTGTCAAATGAATAAACAAAATCTTTAAAAAAAAAATAAAGAAAGAAGAATGAATGCCCATCCTTATCAAACTCTTCCAAAAAAAAGTATAAGGGGAGAGAACACTCCAAACTCATTTTATGGGGTGCCAGGGTGGCTCAGTCAGTTAAGTGTCACCTTCAGCTCAGGTCATGATCCCAGGGTCCTGGAATCGAGCCCCATGTCATATTCCCTGCTTGGCAGGGAATCTGTTTCTCCCTCTCCCTCTGCCCCCCACCCCATGCTCTCCCTTTCGTTCTCTCTCTCTCTCATGTGCTCTCTCTATCAAATAAATAAAATCTTTAAAAAAATAATAAGCTCATTTTATGAAGCTATCATTACTCCGATAACAAAAGCCAAACAAGGATCCAACATTCCTGATGAACACAGGTGAAAATATCCTCAACAAAATATTAGCAAACTGAATTCAACACTACATTAAACAGATCACATACTAGGGACACCTGGATGGCTCAGTCAGTTCAGGTCATGATCTCAGGGTCGTGAGATGGAGCCTGTGTTGGACTCTGTACTGGGCATGGAGCCTGCTTAAGATTCTCTCTCTCCCTCTCCCTTTGCCCCTCCTAACCCTTCTCTCTCTCTCTGAAAAAAAAGAAAAAAAAAAAGATCACATACTAGGATCAAGTAGGTTTTGTCTCTTGGTTACAAAGATAGTTCAAAATTTGCAAATCAATCAGTGTGATATACCACATTAACAACATGAAAGATGTAAATCATGTGATCATTTCAAAAGATGCAAAAAAGCATTTAACAAAATTCAACATCCATTAATGATACAAACTATCAACACACTGAGTATAGCAGGAATACACTTCAACAAGAAGCAGGAACATACTTCAATATACATGACAAGCTCACAGCTAACATCATACTCAAGGGTGAAAAGCTGAAAATTTACTAGTTTAAGATCAGAAACAAGACAAGGATGCCCAATCTCACCAATTCATTCAACATAGTACTGGATTCCTAGTCAGAGCATGGTGGGGGCGGGGGGAGGGGGGAGAGAAAAAAAAAAAAATCCAAACTGAAAGGAAGAAGGATATTAAAGAGATATTCACATTCCTATGTTCACTGCAGCATTATTCATGATAGCCAAGATATGGAAATAACCTAAATGTTCATCAATAGAATATAGAAGATGTTGGTGTATATGTATGTGTATGTGTATGAACACACACACACACACACACATACACACAATGGAATATTATTCAGTCATGAGAAAGAAGGAAATCCTCCCATTTCCTATAAGATAGATGGACCTTGAGGGCATTAGGTTAAATGAAATAACCCAGACTGAGAAAGACAATTATTACATATTCTCACTCTCTCTAATGAGAACATTCTCCATGGTTTCATGCCTGATCTTTCAACTTTATTTTTACATAGTTACTTTTGCTACTACTATTTCAACTGTCACTCAATCTAACAAATTTGAAAAATGAAATGATAGTCAAAATGTCTTGTCCAATTTTTATTCCCAAATCTCCACATACATGATGGATAATTCCAAGCTCTCAAACTAAACATGACTAAATACTACACCTCTGCCATAGAAATTATTCTCATTTCCTTTCTCTTTTAAGGACTTTCAATTTTTTCCAGTTACTCTGACCTGAAACATCTTAGACAATTCTAACCCTTCCATATCCAGTTATCTATCACACCTTTCTTTTCCTGCCAGATATCAGCATAGTGCTTGGCATGTACAAATCATTCTATAAATACTTGCTCTTGAGACTCAGGAAAACAAAAAGTAGCACTATGTAAGAAAGAACAGAAATCCTAAAGTAGATTACTAAGATATTTAGGATAAAGAGGTGCCTGGGTGGCTCAGTCGGTTGAGCATCTGACTCCTGATTTCAGCTAGGGCTATGATCTCGGGGCCATGGGATCAAGCCCTGTGTCAGTTCGCACTCAACACAGTCTGCTTGTTCCTCTCACTCTGCTCCTCCCCCCATTTGCACTCTCTCTAAAATAGATAAAATTAAAAAAAAATACACGTTCAAAAGTCTTAAAGAAAAGATATCTAGCATAAAGCAATACAGAGACCATCATTATTTACTTTGGGTGATAACAAAGTTCCACACGTAGTGGTCCCTTAATCCTCATCAAAAATAAGTAAATGGAATTAGGTACAATCATTACCTTTATTTTAAAGGAAAGAATCCATGGCTCAAAGAGTGGAGTAGCCTACCTAAATAACACTGTTGGTAAATGCTATGCTAGAGTTCAAGTGTATCTATATCCAAAGCTCATTTCTCTTTTAGTGTTACTATACTCTTTCTACTATAGTATAAAATTGGTCAGGGAACAATTCCAGACAAAAGGATACACAATGAAATTGTGCAGACAAAAGGTTTTAGCTGTCCAAAGATAAGATCAAAGGTTGTTTACCCTAGTGGTACCGTAAATGCCCCAGCAGGCTTCTGGCTAGCCATTTAATCATTCCATTATATTAAAAAAAATCTGTAAACCTGTAACTAGCTCTCAGATCAGTGCTTCATTTAGGATAACATATAACATGGCTGTACACATGTTCACAGAGAAACTATGTAGTAGATCATATGAGTGTGGGTGTTGGAATAGGGCAGGTTTGAGTTTGAATTCTTGCTCTATGATTTAAGTTGGGCAAATTCTTTACCTTGCTTAACTTGCTTCTGTCTGAACAAATATTAAGGCCTAACTAAAATTGCAATTGTGAGGACAAAATAAGTAAAGCAATTAAAAGGTTCTGTGTGCAATGATGCTTGGCACTAAATATATCCTTATTAAGCAAAAATAATACCTTGATTTTAATTTTTTTTAAATAATACTACCTTTCCTTTATGACATTTTTAACATAAGACTCTTAAATTTGACATTCGAAGTCTAAAATTTAAGCTGACAGATTTTTGTTAAATCCTAGTTTTTCTTGGTTGGTATGAGTACCCTGTAAAATATTAAAATCTATCCTGTGTCAATCTGATATTTGGGAAGCATGGGGAGAGTCATTTAAATGAGTATAACACTGGTTGGCTCAGTTGATTGAGCATCTGGCTCTTGATTCAGCTCAGGTCGGCTCAGGTTGTGGTCTCAGGGTGGTGGGATTGAGCCCCGAGTCGGACTCTACCCTTACTGGGGAGTCTGCTTAAGATTCTCTCCCTTTCCTGCAACCCCTCCCCTCGCTTGTACTCTCTCTCCCTCTTTAAAATAAATAAATAAATCTTGAAAAAAAGAAATTATAAATGAGTATAACATTAAAATGCTTCATTGAACACAGTATTCTGAATATTGTCAGGCTTCAATAAAATTAACTCTAAGCTTCATTTTAAATACTATTTATAAAAAGAATTAAAAATCTCTCCTTATGCTAAATGCCAACTCTAAGGCTAAAAAAAAAAGTAATAAATGTAAAGGTTTCAGACAAAAATGGTTACATCATTTAATTTAGTTATTTTCAAATATAAAAGATGATCTTATCCATATACAGAAAGTGTCTCTCCAGGCCTGTTTTCAATCCTTTCTACCCTCATTTTTCTTTTATCTATCCAAGGTTGCCCTAGTTAGAGAGATGTTGCTACAGTATATTTGACTTTTAAAATATTTAGGCTTTCTGACCCCCAAAAAGTGACTCAAGTGGAACAAGCATGATTATTTTAGTGTACAATTTAACCTGATAAGACCTTTCAAGTAAACATTATAGACACTCATAAGTCATGGGCCTGAAAGGAAATATTCCAGCCTTGTGAAAGTCTAGGGCCTGGCATGTTTACCAGATGGCTGAATTCCACAGAGTAAATCACAATCCAGTTGTTAGAAATTCCTTCATGAATTTACAGCCTGCAGAAGAGCTTTGTTAGCATTGCATGTTAATGTTGAATATGCACAAAGGAGACTTCTATTTTCAATCTTCTCTATATTTGGCCCAAGTAACTTTACAGTCTGTAATGCTAATCTGATCAACAGCTAACAAGACAAAACAAGCAAATGAGTAGTTTTTGTCAGAAGCTCTGTCCATACCATACAACTCAGATAAATCAAGGGATGGCATGGGCTCACCTCTAATCTAGAGATTTGCCAGCAAAGATTACAATGGTCATGATTAAGCTCATCTTCTTCAGATTATGCTTTGAGGTCCATAAGTTTATTTTATTCCTCTCTCACTTCTCCAAAACCATGTACCTGCCAAGTACTACTCATAGTGTAATGGTGAATAAAGCTTGGCTTCTCCCTGATGGAGTTTACAAATATTCAGTGCAACGGTCATGTAGTTTCTGTCTTCATTCCCTTGAAACACTGAGACACTTATGTGAAAAAAACAGACTGTCATACAGATGATCAGCTACTCAGAGAACTGAGGCCTCCTGGGTAAAAGTCAGGACCAACTGTTAGCACATGTAAGGCCACCTTGGACTTTCTAGCTGAGGCTATTATCTAACAGAGTACAACCCCATTGTTGGAGAAAACCAAACCACAGAATAAGGAAAACTGTTACTGTAAGCAACTAAAATTTGAGAGTAGTTTTATGATGTAGCATCTTAGGCTGTTCAAGCAGCGATAACACTATAGAATGAGTGGCTCATAAACAACAGTAATTTATTTCTCACAGTTCTGGGGGCTGCAAGCCCAAGATCAGGGTGCCAGCATGGTTAGGTTCTGGTGAGGGCCCTCTTCTGGGCTCTACACCATTGACTTCTTACATCCTCACATAACAGAAGGGGCTAGGGAGCTATATAATCTCTTCTATAAGGGTACCAATTACCTTCCAAAGACCTCACCTCTTAATATCACCAGGGGTTAGGATTTCAATATTTTAACTTGGGATGGGGGGGCACACAGATATTTAATCTATAGCATGTGGCATAGATAACTGATGAAATATTGCTTTGTATTATTTACAGCTTGCTGTATGTGGTATCTTCTAAGTCGGAGAACAGCTACCATATTCTTTAAAGAGTGTGATGGTAAATTATTTCAGGTTTTGAAGGTTGTATGGACTCTGTCATACCTACTTAACTTTGCCATCTTAGTGGAAAAGTTGTAGTGGATAGTAGGTAAATAAATGACATGATTGTGTTACAATAAAACTTTATTTACAAATATGGGCAGACAGATTTGGTTTATGCGCCATAGTTTGCTGACCCTTGTTCTAAATTAATAGACTAGGAAAATGTATGTAATTCTCATTTTAAAGTATGCATTCAATTATTAATAATTAGTTTTGTTGTGTGGAAATTAATAAAGGGAAACTTCATTAGAGTCAAGAGGCTAGAAGGGGGAGCCAGTACTACTCAATATCAGTTACAGGAAGAATTGTCAATTCCAGACCCCAACAGAAGAATTCCCAATAGGAAAGAATCACCAATTACAAGGCCCCAACCGGGAATGATGTACATTGCAGCTCATACAATAAATCGACTACCCCTGCAACTTAGCCAATGAGAAAGCATCATCATCCTGAACTCCTGCGTTTCTCCAGTGGACTTTCATTCAGAACAACATCTCCATAAAATAACATTCTTCTTCTCTTTTCTTTTCTTTTTTTTTTTTTTTTGAGAGAGGAGGAGTGCAGGGTGGGGACGGAAGAACAGAGGAAGAGGGAGGGAGAGGGTCTTAAGCAGACTCTAAGCCCGGTGTGGAGCCCAACCTGTGATCTCACAACCCTGAGATCATGACCTGAGCTGAAATCAAGAGTCCGATGCTTAGCGGCTTAACCAACTAAACCACCCAGGCGCTGCACGTTCTTATTATTAATTTGTGGGACTTGCCTATGTTTTTACCATAGCTCGTGTGTCCCAAATTGTACTTCTGGCCATTTCTGAATAAGCCCATTTCGCTGGTAAAATAACTGGCTATTTTATCTTTAAGGTTAACAACTGTCTTCAGAAAATTGTATATTGAAAGAAATCTTATAGGGGCACCTGGGTGGCTCAGTCGGTTAAACATCTGCCTTTGGCTCAGGTCGTGATCCCGTGATCCTAGGATGGAGCCCCACATCTGGCTTCCTGCTCCGTGGGGAGCCTGCTTCTCCCTCTCCCTTTGCTATTCCTCCAGCTTGCTCTCTCTCTTATTCAAACAAAAAATAATAAATTAAAAAAATAAATTAAGAAAGAAAGATTAAAAGAAATAAAGAAGTCCTATAGATATTTTTTTATAAAAAAAGAGTTTCAAGGCCAACTCTGGTAATCAATATCCCAGTGCACAGTGTGATAAAGTCAGGTAAACAGTCATTATTGCACAATATTTTACAGAGCTTAATGAAGGTAACTAGTCTTCTGTACTATTTTTTTCTAAAATTATAGTACTGTTACTTTTAATACAATAACATACAAATTTAAAGACAAAAATAAATAACACAATCTGTCAGACTTTATTCTTTAAAATTATCAGAGCAAATGTAAATTAATGTGAACTTAAGAAAATAAGCTATTTCAATAAAAATGTTTGTATCTGAGGAAATAATAAGCATATAAATAATACAATTTAGTACTACTTATTCATTAATTAAGATGTAAATCAATTATCCTTTGAGTGAAATTCTATTCTTTTACCCCTGGAACACCATTTGCACAATTTTTATGCAGATTCTTTAAGTTTTCTCATTCTTCAATTTAGGTACATATATCACATAACAAATCAAAGCAAATAACCCTAGAAACATAAATAAAAGCCTTCTTGGCTGGGGAAAAAAAAGGTAAAAACAACTTGAAAGAACGCACCCTGAAAGACACTAAGGTTTTAAATGCTGCTACCCATGTTCTAACTAAATTAAATAACTGGCTCTTTCAAAAGCCTCTCCTAATTTCAAAATAGACGGCACAAACAGACATGGTAACTGAAAAAGACTGAGACTAATTAATTTAGGTTGAAAAACTGTTTCTATAAAATGTCATTTCCTAGGATTTCCAACAGCCTCTCTCTTGATGTTTGTGTGATTGATATAAACAAAAGTACTTGCAATACTAATAGTTACTGAGTAATTGATGAAGATTTCTCCCCTTGACTACTGGCACTTGAATTGATAGATAAATCAGCAGAACAAAAGATAAAGTTCAGAAATACACTGGAGTGCATGTGGAAATTCAGGATATCAAAGTATTTCAAACCACTGAGAAAAAAATTGACTTTTAATAACTGGTGGTGGGCAACCTGACAGAAACTTGGTAAAAGCAAAACTGAACCAAGACCTTGCACAATATACAAGAGTAAACTCTAAATGAATTACAGATCAAAAATAAATGAGTACATAAAAATAAGTCATATCAGTACTAGAATAAAAACACAGATTAATTATTTTTATAACGTGAAGATTGGTGAAAAACTTTTCAACTATGGTTTTGTTAAAAAGAAAACTATAGGCCCAAAATACCATCACAAGGCTAGGCCAAGTAACCACAAACTGGGGCTTAGTACCTAATCTAATTGCAATTTCAGCCTCCCACAGAAATTAAGTCTTAACCTGTCAATCAGGAATTTTCTGATAAGCACCAATGAGGTAATCTGTCACATGGGCCCTCTCCATATCCCCAAAGGAACAGAGATAATCTACCTAATAAGACCCCTTGTTCTGGTACCTAAGGGAAGGTGACCTTGCCTCTCTTTTCTTTTGTTGAAAACTTTCTTGCCCCACCCTCCTTCCTATAAATACCTTCCATTTTGTATAATTCTCAGAGCTTCCCTCTACTTGCTGGATGGGATGCTGCCCCACTCATGAATCATTTAAAAATAAAGTCAAATAGATCTTCAAATTTACTCAGTTGAATTCTGTTTTTAAATAGATTAAAAACTCATATTTAATAAAAGAAGTGTGTAATAAATTCAACTACATTAAAATACGTTGCAAAGTAAAAAAAAAAATCACACGCTACAAATAAAGTCAAAAGATAAATGAAAACAGGGAAATATTTCCAAAAAATATCAGTAATAACAGGATAACTTTCCTAACCTAAAAGAAACATATAGGACTTAAAGGAAAAATATCAGAAACACAATGAATAATACTATAATAGTAACAGTTCACAAAATAACAAAATGGCCTGTAAATTTATAAAAAGATGCTCAACTTCTTTCATGATGATAGTAATGCAAAAGAAAACTACACTGAGATAACATTTCTCACCCATAATGTTGGCAGAAATTCAGAAGCATAACAAACATACCATACAAGTAAGGCTGTTAGATATTTTAGTGTGTTGCTGGTAAGATTACAACCCTTCTGGAGAAGAATTTGTCAATATCTAATAAAACTACATCTCAATTTACAATTTACCCAGCAATCCCACTTCTAAGAAACTACCTTGAAGGCTCATCTTCAGGAGTGTGAAAAAAACATGCCTAGTTTTACTCATTGTGGCATTATTTTTAATAGTAAAATATTGGGAATGAGATCAATGCCAAATATAAAACACTGAATAAACACATTCACACATTCATATAACAGGGTACCCTTATTATATAGTTGCCAAAAGGAATTAAGACAATCTCTACGACTGATTTGAAGTGATTTATAAGATATATCATTAAATGGAAAAAGCAAATTGCAAAAGAGTAACCTGTCTTTTGTTTAAAAAAAGAGGAACCAAGAATGGGTGTTTGTGTGTGTTTGTGTACATTTGTGTAAAAACAGTAAACATAAAGACATATAAACATTTTACATATAAATACATATATATGTAATATATATGTTACATATAATTTGCTAAAAGTAACACAGAGAAATATAAATCAAATCAAAATGAGTCAAACTGGTCACCTACACAGAATAGGTGGGATCCCAGTGCAAGAGAAAAAGAAGAGGATGTAATTTTTCTTAATGTTATGAAGTTTGATGTTTGAAGTAATTTAATGTTTGACATTCCTCCCTCCAAAATCATTAAGGATGTAAAAAACTTTTATGAGTGATTATGAACAGAAACAAAGTTAAATATATTTTAAACTGATAATACAAGCAAACAAAAATAAATTAAAAACCAGTTCAACTAACTTTTGAACATAATACTATGACTATATGTGATCAGTGGGATCTATTTTAAGGGAAAAAATGGAAAGAAATCTTGAATTTTAATAGCAAGCTTTTGTGTGTGTGTGTGTGTGTGTGTGTGTGTGTGTGTGTGTGTGTGTATTGCAGTAGTAGTAGTATTGATAAAGTAATTCCCAAACTACTTGATTTGTATTATAGCATCAAGCAAACGAGACAAGTATCTTAAAGTTTTGGAGACCAACTTTTCTCCATGCATACAAATATGCAATGGGGTAAGCAGAAGGAAAAGCTTGTGGTGTACAATCAGAGAAGTGCTTTTATGAACTCATAATTTTGAAATATACACACACCCACACACATACATACATACATTCCAGCTGTGTCCATGGAATGGGCCAAATAACAATGGCAACTTAATTACACAACACATCTGATCTTGGTTTCTAGCTCCCTTTCACCACTGAAATAGCCAGGGCTGCTGCTTTTTTTTTTTTTAATATTTTTATTTATTTATTTTTGCAAGAGACAGAGAGAAAGACACCAAGCATGAGTCGGGGGAAGCAGCAGAGGGAGAGGGAGAAGCAGGCTCCCTGATAAGCAGGGATCCCGATGTGAGACTCGATCCCAGGACCCTGAGATCATGACCCAAGCTGAAGGCAGACGCTTAACCTACTGAGCTACCCAGGCGCCCCGGGGCTTTTAGAACAAATTGTTCCTTCCAGAGTAAGGATAGAGAAAGCATAAAATGACATATCTGTTGTGGCTGAAAGTATGGAAATGCTCAATATATGGTAATAATATATTAAAGGATACATAGGACCCAGTTTGAAGAGTCTGCCACTGGCCATATCTGAGATATTTTGGGGCTTAAAAGAAATAATGGCAGTTATGAATTATAACATATGCTATATATATTTAAAAGAATCCATGAGCCATGATGACACAAACAAACCAAACAGACACAAAGAGTGGGAATACTGAAAAGGGATATCTAGTCTTTGCAAAGAATGCCAAGCCCTCATAGAAGAAATGCCTGAATTAGCAAATCTCCATTTTAAAACCTATAATATTAATTTCAAGCAAGATCCTGGGATCACTCCTCATATTACTTATTAATAACAAGAGAAAATGCACCTTTACAATAAAGAGACCAAAGTTAAAAATCACCAATAACAGTACAAACTGACATCTCAATGCACCACTACAATACACTGAGAATAGCATTGTCACCTTACAGTATTCTAACCAAAAATACTTAACCTGAAACTACAAAGAAACAATCAAATAAAAAAAATTAGAGACATTAAAGATAACTTGACTGAAATCTTAAAAAAAGATCAGTGTTATGAAAGGTTTTTAAAGAGGCAAGCAAACTGTTCCAGATCAGAGGAGATGAAAAAGATATGACAACTAAATGTGATATCTAATTCTTGATTGGAAACAAAACAGAACACTACAAAAGGCATTATCAAGGCAATAAGGGAAATTTTAATTTCCTGGCTGTAGTATTTAGGAGCAAAGTATTTGATATCTGCAAAAATACCTCAAATGGTTCAACTATTAATTCCATTATTTTTTTAACTTCTCTATAACTTCACATTTAAAAAAACAGAAATATGAAGAATATTCCTTCCACCGTTATTAACTACTATCCTTATAAAGTTCTTTAGACATTTAGTTTTTTAGATATTTTGGTTCTAAATGTTGTTCTGTCTTCCATTCATGGGACTATGGGCAACACTGAACTGACACGTTATTTTTCATTAATACTTGAATGTTTGCATACATATGAATCAGCAGTGGAATCTGTTTAACATACAGATTCCTGGGCTCCCACATATTGAAATTCAGATACATTAAGTACCGGATAGTTTAGTATCTGAAGCTTTAGAAAAATATTCCAGAGAGCTTTTGAAGCTAGTGATATAGGATCCACATTTTAGATAGTTCCCAAAACTGGCTGATAGACTAAACTGAAGAAGTGTGCTTTGTTGTTGTTGTTGCTGTTGTTGTTGCTCTTTTAGTTAAATGCATGGATTACCCAGCTATAGTCAACTCTATTGAGTAAGGTTTTCCAGAATGAGACCCAATTTGTTTTTTCAAAACTCCCAAGAAGTAAAACAAGGCAATACTTCATCCCCCAAGAGATCCTGATTTGGGAATCAATAACAAATGACACCCCAGGCTCATTGAACTTCTTGGTAGCTTCCCGTAAAAGTGTGGTACAGTTCATTTGAGAAAAGTTATAAATACCAAAAGATCCCCTTAAATTGTATTTTCAGGAACAAAAGACAAATTCAGGCTATAAAATTCAAGGAAGCATTTGTTTTAGGCCATAACTTCAACATCACCTTCACTGCCCCACACAGATTTTTTAGTAATAGTAGTACTCCAGCAATTCCCTTGTTCATATTTATAAATCAAACAAATAAACATGAGAGCATCTGCATTTGCAAGGTATACATAACTTGAGTAGATACTGGGTAAAGGAAACAAAGCAGCTTTTATTTCTTTAAGAAAAAAAAAAAGCATTGAGAGAGGAAAACAAAACAATTAGATGCAGGCTGGCAGCATCTGGAAATAAAAATGTGCCACTTTTCCAAGTGAGAACTTTCATAGCTGTTGTACAGAAGACAAGAGCTACACCGTCTGCAATACTATCACCTGGGGGCTCGTTAAAAATGGAGCTGTTACGGGCGCCTGGGTGGCTCAGTTGGTTAAGCAACTGCCTTCGGCTCAGGTCATGATCCTGGAGTCCCAGGATCGAGTCCCGCATCGGGCTCCCTGCTCAGCAGGGAGTCTGCTTCTCCCTCTGACCCTCTTCCCTCTCATGCTCTCTCTCATGCTCTCTCTCTCTCTCAAATAAATAAATAAAATCTTTAAAAAAAAAAAAAAAAAAAAAAAAATGGAGCTGTTACATCACACCAACAAGTGTCAGGACTGGTGGGAAAAACAGCAAGGAACTCAGTTAAGTAAAGGGTGATGATGGTAGAACACAGGCCTAGAGATTCAGATTGAAAGCATACTATATAAGACATTAAACACAAGCTTAAAGAATTTAAGGGATACTTAGGTGGTGATGCCAAGATTTCAAAAGTTGCAAGTTCAGTCATCCCAGTAGTATGAATGTTATCTCATGGTTTTATTTTACATTTCTCTAATGAGCAATGTCAAGCATCTTTTCATGTGGCTTACTTGCTATCTGTACATATTTCTGGAGAATTGTCTATTCAGATCCTTTATCCTTTTCTTTCTAGTATTAAGTTTTCAGAGTTCTTTATATTCTGGATTCAAGTCCCTTTTCAGATTTACAAATACAACAGCTTCTTTAAAGATAAATGTATCTGAGAGCAAATGGATAAGCCACCTAAACAACTAACATGGTTTAACTGAAACTTAGTTAAGGTTGGTTGTTTTCTTCTTTGTTTTTGGTTTTTTGAGAAGTAAAACTTCTAGAGCACTACTTAAGATTCCAGAATAAATCACCAGTATGAGAATTTAGGCATAAGTAGGGAAGTTATTTTCTAAGTCGTCCACCACAGAAATGGTCTCATTGTCAAAGCCAGAGCTCTTGCCAACCCTTGTATTTCAAAAATGTACTTTATTAAAGAGACTAGGAAATTTAACACAGGATACCAGAGGTAAGCAATTCTTTCTACACATATTGTTGCAATTTGATCATCTTAAATATTAATTCCCAAGGCCATTTCCTCCCTCATAAAACATTTTGTTTTCTCAGTTCTGAAGAAATGCATTGGTCTTTTGAGGCACTATTTCTGCCTTCTCTCTTTTGATGATGCCACTGAGTCTGACCTTTACTTTTATGAAAGGACCTGATGAACGTATTTGAAGACAGAGGAATCTTACACAGGCATTTAGAAGTAATAAAAAATCTCTCTTTCACAAAGTAGTACTAGTTTAATGTAAGTTTGGAAAAATGTTTGGGCGAAGAGAACTATTATGTTACTATCATACTTTAAGTATAGTTGAAATTTGACTCACATAATTTCTTAAGGCAACCAAACGTTTTGTTCAGAAATTTGAAATAACATTGAGAAAGTATACTTAAAAAATGTATTTTAGCAAAGCCACAATCTGACATTGCATGTCTCTGAGGACCCATTTCAATGAAAAAAATATTCTCACAGAAATATTATAGGACTTAAGAACATCAAAAGAAACTGTATTCCTGAGGCTATAGACAATTTGCAACAAATACAGATTTCAGCAGTCACACATTCACAGCTTTGAGATGGCCCATCTTTACATAACATTTTATGTTCTGCAATTCACCTTAACCTAAATGGGTTTCTGAAACAGCTATCCCATCTAGAGACACTGGTTTGGTTGAAAATATAATCACCTATATCTTTAGCCACAGCCTTATTACATATGAAGTAGTTTTTCTTGTACTCTTTTAATTATTTGCACAGATACAACCACAATGTTGAGAATTATAGTCACATAAAAATTTAAAACAATTATCGAATGATTATTTTATGTTAGGTATTTTTTTAAGAATTATGCCCTTGTAAGGTTTCTCTGATGAGTATTATTATTATCCTCATTTTTTAAAAGATTTTATTTATTTATTTGACAGAGACAAAGAGAGAGAGAGAGCAAGCACAGAGGGGGAGCAACAGAGGGAGAGGGGAGAAGCAAACTCCCCATGGAGCAGAAAGCCTACATGGGGCTAGATCCCAGGACTTTGAGATCATGACCTGAGCCGAAGGCAGACGCTTAACTGACTGAGCCACCCAGGCATCCTGTATTATTATCTTCATTTTACAGATGAGGATATTGAGACACAGAAAGGTAAATTTAATTGCCTAAGATCCCAGAAAGATTAAATATGTTTGGCAATACCAGATCTAGAATTTGAATACCAGAGCCCACTATTTTAACTACTGGAATAGCACCGACTCTAAAATGCATTATTTCCTGAACTATGAGTCAATTTGTTTAATTATATTTACTCTAGGACTAACAATTTAAGTACAATGAAAATACTAAAGAGAAATGTAACCTTAACTATGGGCAAGTAGGTGCACTTGTTTACTCAAAGAATACTCATTTAGTGTCTACTCAGTCCCTGTGCTGGAACTGCAGTTTTAACCCTGAATGAAACAGATTGGAGACAGGCTTTCAGGGAGCTCCAGTTGTGGAACAGAAGGGCAATAAATAAGGACACAAAAAGTAATTCTTTAACTTCAGTACTATGAAGAAAATAAAATAGTTAATATGACAGAATACCAGAGTGGAGCAGATGATTTAAATAGTGTGACAGAAAGGTCTCTGAGAAAGCGACATTTGATCTGAGATCCTGTTTGTGAAAAGGAATCAGACTAGGGCTAACCTAGCAGGAAAAACACTTCAGGCAGACAGAACTACAAGTACAGAACAATGAAAGGTGGAAAATGCCTGGTGACAACATAGACACTCAAGAACGCAGCAATGAACTCAAGTCACAGAACCACTTTCAAGAAGTGTATATTCATAACAGAGATTAGCCCCAATTCTTGTACCCAAACCATGAAGCAGATAAATGAAAGGTACCTTACGTTCCCACAAGAATTAGAATTTAGGATTTGTAGGAAAACCTCAGATCATTTAGCCAACCTCCTAAAAACCAAGTAAGAGTGATCTCTGAATTATAAATGATCTTTAAAGTTACCATATATTTTTTCTGTCTAAAGAAGCAACTCATTATCATGTAAATAGTTAAACCATATCTCCATGCATTTCTGAACACAATAATAGGATAACATTAAATAAATTAATATTGGCACCCATTGTTGTCCTTATATTGTTCTACTTTTTCTTTTTCCCATCTATGACCTTGCAATATACTATGCAGTTTACATATTATTTTATTTATTTTTTATGGATTGAGTCATATTATACAAGCTTCACAAGTACTTAGGGAATGATCTGCTTTGTTCATTGATGTAGGACTGTGTTTAGTCTATAACATACAGAAAGAAGTGAATGAGTAAACAAATGAATGCATTAATTGTAATTATGTTCAGTGACCGGAAATTTAAAATTAAAAATGGGAGATTTTTGGCCATTGGTGGTGTAATTTTTTCCAGAGTGGAATAGTGTTGGACCAGGTCATTTCTTCAGATATTCTTAGTCTTACTCATCTATGACTTTAGTCAAGATCTAACTTTGAACTTTGTAAAAATGCCATGCAGAGTAAATATTTTTTATTGTAATTGTTAGCGTTCAAAAAATGATTCTTAGAAAAACAAAAAAAACTGATTTTACTTTCCATTAGTCTATAAAAATTGTGCAGTTAGATGGATGAATTCTACAATTTTATTAGCATGTTTCCTCGCTGGGACTAGAACATGCCTATGGTAATTCAGTCTTCAAAAAGCAAGTTTAACTGGGCCAAATGTAGAATGAATTCTGAAAGTCTCTTTCCTTTGTGTCTCTGTATTTGCATCCACATGTACATAATTTTATATACAATATACATGGGGTGCTTCTATAAAGGGAGATAAATATTTTCATAGAATTTCTAAACTGTTTAAATGAGGAAAACTCAGTTTACATGGTTAATAGACTGTTTAAGTAACTGTCCATGTAAACTCTCTAGTTCTTAACTTCTGTATTCATTACAAAGGGAATATTTATCTTAGAATCACAGAAGTTTCTACTAACATGCAGCATTCAAAGCATATTCATTTTAAAAACAACAGAATTTCTAAGAGAAAAGGCTAAAGTAAAAGCAACTAACCCCCAAAATTACAGAATACAGGTTAGAAATATGGAATGATGCCTTAAATTCATCTCATGCCTTTTGGTATATGTATTTGGTCCTTTTTTTTCTTTCTATTGATAAAAAATTACTTTTGTAGACTTATGTACAACACTGAAAGATTAAAGAAAAGAATCCCAGCTCAAGATAATATTTAGATTTAAATCTCATCATTTTCATGGGCATCTTCAGTGGCTTATGAAATGTTAAAGGTAAAAATGTCTTTAAAATTATTAACCTATTTTGCCAGAATTTTCAGAAATACTAATTCATAAAGATCCACTGATTGTTATCATTGTTGGCCTTAATTTAAGTGCAGTGTACTGAAATAAAATCACATACAAATCTTGTCTAATAAAACCCTATTATTTTAGCAAGAAAAAGAAAAAAAAAAAACTCAATCGATACTTACCCAATGAATGAAAGTATATGTGAATCTCATTGAAAAAATAACAAAAGGAAACTTTTACATCAAATTGGGCCCAATCCTATATTAATTAAAATATATTTTGTTTATTATATAATCTACCACCACATTTGTGAAAATTCCCTTCACCCAGATGGCTCCTTCCAAGGCTCATCTGCTGGCAACTGCCACTACTCTTAATCCTTAAACTGTATTTTAAGATTCCATTCTGCGTCCAGTTCTCTTCTCCTTCACATACTACTTCCCCGGGGCTTTTCTACCTCCAGTGCTAGTACCAATGACCTAGGATCCTCCACCAACCTTACTGAAATGAAGCTCCAGTTATACTGTATCACTGACTCATCTTCCTTCTTTTGTATTCTTTGTTTCTTTGCATATAGAGCTTTCTCTTTCTGAAATATTTTTCCCACTTTTAAAAAAAACCTATGGAACTTTTATTTATTCTTCATGATTCAGCTCTGATATCATATCCTCTGGAGAGTATACCCTGACTTTTCCTTGCAATATGTTTTGACCCTCCAATAACAATATTTCCTAGGACAAAGCTTTAGAGATATATTCTGAAAATAAAACAGAATATTTGAAATCTGATCAGTTATGAAAAGCCAGAAATAGGAGCACCTGGGTTGCTCAGTTGGTTAAGCATATGACTCTTGATTTCGGCTCAGGTCATGGTCTCAGGGTCATGGGATTGAGCCCTGAGTCAGGCTTCATGCTCTGCATAGAGTCTGCTTGAGATTCTCTCTTGCTCTCCACCTGCCCCTTGCCCTGCTCACTCTCTCACTCTCTAAATAAATAAATAAATAAATAAATAAATAAATAAATAATATCTTTAAAGAAAGAAAAGAAAATCCAGAAATAGAATTGGGGGTAGCACCACTCTGAATTATAGCAATGGTCACAGTATAACATCCATGCAATCACTGACATATTAAAATTTGCATTTTTCCTACCTAGTGCAACTGGCCCAAATTCTTACACTTCCTTAAATGAACCCAGTGAATGTTAGATATGACTGTAAATATCTGGTATGTCTCTAAATAGTATATAGCAATCCTACCCTTACACTAACACGAATATGGGAGCCCATAGCCTATACTCTAAAGGAAAGTGATCTCAGCTTGATTCCTGAGTCTTTTTTTAGTTGCTGATTCAGAGCCTACTTGGATGCCTGATTCAGAAACTACTTGGATGCCTGATCTTGCTACTAAATATTCTTGCATTATCTTCTGGTGAGCCTTTCTTGGAAATTACTGGTCAGCCCTTAAAAGAATAGAGCTGAGAACCCATCAAACTCATAGAAATAGCATAACTGATCTGTGCATACTTGTCAATAAATGTTTGCACCTGTATAGCAGAATTTGATCTGAGATTTGATTTCACTGTAAAGCAGTAACAAGGCTGTGGGGGGGGAGGTTATGTCAACATTTAATTGTTGGAGGTTATTTTATTTACTAAAGAACTGTTGTACGTGATTGAAATAATTTACATTAATTCTCTACAAACAAGTACTCTATTTCATTAGAACATTTGGCCATTTTTTGAGACCAATGTATGTCTTTTTAACTTTCAAACTCAACACTCAAATATTCCTAGCTTTATAGAATTTATACAATATGTTTGTTAGAAAATCAAAGGACTTGTCTACAAGAAAGAATTATAATTGAAAAGATGATTCAAGGTCACTAGAAAACTAGATAGATAATTTTAAAAAAATGAAGTTGTGTCTGTCTTACCTGAATCCAGCCAACTATAAGAGTGAGTTAAAGCAATATTTATGAATAAAGCACACGACTTGAACTCCCTGCCTAGGATACAGTTGCCTTCATTCTGTTCCTTCGCCACAGGCTATATCTCATACTCTGAGTTTTCCACAAATGACTATCAATGGCAAAAGAGAAACCAGAAGCACTTTGATTATTTAGTTTGCCTAGATTTATTACTATAACTCTAATACCTGTTCTACTGCTATTCTTTCCAATTTATAAGTTACATGTTAAGCATTGGCAAATAATGGGAATCAGCAATAAAAACATGACTCATTAGACTCATTCAACAGATGGGGAAAATGAAATCCAGAGAGATTAAGTGATTTATCTACAAAATACTTGGTGGTAGTTTAAAGTGGTAGCCACCTTTGTCCTCCTCCTACTCTATTGCTAGTTCTACAGTACCAAAGATTTTTATACTGCCCTGAATATACCAATCTCACCCTATGAAGAGACTTAAATCTAACTAGAAAAAAATGTATTATTACTGTGTACCATGATTTTTAGTACACTCGAACACCCTAAAAATCCACTGTACTTTCTAATCATTTGTAATTTACTAAAACTCAGTATTGGTTAACATAAATGTCTCAGTTTCTAAAGAAAGCCAATAATTCTCTCAGATAATACTGCTTTCTACTTAGCTTTTCTTTATTCATCAAGAGCCATTGCAAAATGGAAAGATTAAAATCCAACCACCAATACTGGATTTGAAGTAAAGAGAAAGAAAAGATATATAAGAAATTCTTGGTTCTTAGAAAATAGAAGTCTTACATAAAATCAAGGTTAGATTGTTAAATTCAGGGTTGACCAATCATTTGAACAATGTGCCATATATTATGTACTGAAATAAGAAAAATTCTGTTAAATAGTTTCGGTGTGAATCCTTGAGATAATATAAGAACTTCTCAAAAAGATAGAAATAAAGTGTAAGTGGAGGTTAAGACAATTAACTTTTAGTTTGAGGATACGGCATCAGATATGTAGCTTTTGGTAGAACTGTACTTTAGAGAAAAATTCACAAGCCTTTGCAGCTATTTCTGCATTCATGATTTTGGGAATTCCCTAGGGTTTTAAATGTATGCCTTATGAATATCAAGCATCTACTCATTAAGAAAAATAAATGAAGGCAAAGGTAAAAATAGGACAGATTGGAAATTAGGAATTTTCTATTCTTTGTGGAATATTCAAGGAAGGCTATAGCAGAAGTATGTTTTATTCTTATAGTCATTAAATATATCTTATTAAATTTCTGTTGTTTAGCAGGAATTATACTAGGTGCTGGTGTAAAGCATGAACCAAAGACCCACCTTGTGTACTCGATACTTTCTGGAAATCTTATTTGTTTAACATCATTTGTTTAACATGTACCCTTCTTGTTGTTTATTATTGTTGGAACCCAAAAGACAAGAATCTTCTCTCTTGGGGTGCCTGGGTGGCTCAGTCAGTTGAGCGACTGACTCTTGATGTTGGCTCCGGTCATGATCTCAGGGTCGTGAGATTAAGCCCCAAATTGGGCTCTGGGCTCAGCAGGGAGTCTGCTCCAGATTCTCTATCTCCCTCTCCCCTGGTCCCCCGCCTCTGTGCACACTCTATCTCTAAAATAAATTAATAAATCTTAGAAAAAAAAATGACAAGCTAAGTGGTCAAAAGACTACTAGAAGGTGCAGGCATCCTGGAGCTTGTCCTAGGGAAGACTTGCTGGATGACGAAGAAACTTGCTAACCTGTGTAGGAAAACCACAGCTGGCCCTTATGAGCTACTAAGAAAACTTCCAAATGCCACTGTGTTTGGCAGCTATACCAAAAACAACCCACTAGAATGAAAAGACCCTTTCTCTTGCTATGATCTTTCAGTTCCTCCAGAGTTCTTTCTTGACAAAGTTTAGTATCAAGCCAACATGCAAAGGAGGAATATTTTCAAGGTTCAAATCTAGTAATACAAAACAAGGGAAAGGACTATAAATTTGTATTGGAGATGCAATATATTCACAACTGGTACAGGAACTATTTTGACAGACTTAGAGGTCTCACCTCCAGAGTAAGTGATAAAACCTGTGACTGAAGCAACCATCTTTACCCTCATGACTAGTCTTGCTTGACAATGCTACTCTTGATGCTTTCATATTATGTGGATGCTTATGTTTTTGAAAAATTATCTAGTATCCTTGATGTTTATGCTCTAGAATCTCAACCTATCAGTGCTGATAAAATATTCTAGTCCTTTGTTTTTAATAAAGGATGAAGAATGCATCTGGATTCACCACCAATGCCAAAACACAATTTGTTTTCCATTAAAAAATGGGAAATTAGTAGCTCTTTGCTCTTTCAACAGTCTTGGGTGACTGTGACTATAGTTCAAGAATCCTTTAGGAGACAAATAAGAGATGCTATACTGCAAAGTTTATTCATTAACTTGCAGCTCTCAACCATAATTATATTAGAAAAATTTCCAACGCTATTGCCTTTCCTGTGAGAAAATTCAAGAAACTCTTCTGAAAGATTTTTTCTAGATTTCATTATCCTGATTGTTCAATGTAATGTATTTTCCAAATGTTCTGGAAGTAATTAGAAGTACATAATAGAGAAAAGGAGAGATTGTAAGGAAGGGGAAATTGAGGGGTATGTATATAAATGATATATAAATGTTTTTGCCAGGCATCTTTAAAAGAAACAAAGGAAGTTGAAGTAAGGTACACTAAGCAGTGGATCTTCATTCCTACTATGAACAGGCATTAGACCTGTTGTGTGAGGGTGTGTCTGAGTAAGTACATTAATTTATATACTCATTGCTTTTCTTTTTTTCTTTTTTAGTTTCCCTGTGATCCTATTATAGGCCAGGCTATTCCTTACCATGCCCCATCTGACCTAGGTTCACCACATACATGATTTTCATATCCTGAGAACATGATAAAAAACATAAACATAAGCCTGCATCTTCCCATAGTGGGCACACATAATTGGCCACTGAAATACTTACTTAATATAGGAAATAGCTTGATATTTGGAAGCCTCTTGTATACAGGGATTGATCGTATCAATATTAAGTATTCCAGCACCAAAGGACAACGAAAAGAGTATAGATTGTGGAGTCAGGAAGAAAGTTTGAAATTGCAGTTAGTTTTACTGTTTCTTAAAAATATGAGCTTTGGCAGATTACTTAACTTTTCTTAGATTCAATTTCCTCTTATATAAAGCATAGATGAGAATGTATCAAACCAGAAAATTATGAAGATTAAAGGAATTATATATATTTCCTTTGTACTCCCAAAATACTAGTTCCCTGCACATTACATATATTACTGCTTCATAATTAATAATTCCAGTGTTAATCTAAGTGAATAACCTGACCGTTCCCTCCCTGTCTTTTATGCAAACTGCCCTTTTTGCCAGAAAACCCTTCCTCCCTTTTTGTTTCCTCATTCATACCTTTTTGTTCTTTGATGCTCAGTTCAAGTATCTCTTCCTCCAGAAAACTTCCTACTACCCTTGAACTTATTAACATATTCTCTCTCTGCAATCCCTTGGCATGCTGCGCTTACTTCTGTTTATACATTTGTTTGTTTATACATTAATCACTGACATAACTTCTGACATAACTTAAGTTCTTCTGGGTAGTAATAATCAGTTTACTGTAATTTGCATCCCACATTCTCATTGCCAACTATAGGGACAGCTATTTTTTCCCCACATATATAATGTTTCTAATTCTACTTAAAAATGCATATATTAAATTTTTAGAAACCAAAATGTCCACACAGAGTGTTCTGTTCCACTGAAGGATAGGAGAAACTGGAATATATGCAACCTGGAATCCAAGCCCCTGACTGCCTTTGCTTCTGCTCCTTTACTGCCATCTTCTGACATGATTTGTGTTTGCTGCTGGGGGCACTTGTCACTTCTCTGAGCCTCTTTTCTTCACTGGCTAAGTATCTAGGCAGCACTGAGGATTCTGAGCTAAGGCTAGTGATGCTGTTGTTATTGTAGATGATGTTATGTTTTACTTTCACCTGAAACTCAGGGCTTTTTCTGATTCATTTCCCTGATGGGAAAGGTTAGGTGACTGTCAAAATCTATCCTAGGGTGTTAAATCAGGACCAAAATTATTTAAAATGAAAATACTGTGCATTATTCACTGTAGCATTTATTTCCTTGATATTCTGTAGGTGCTGTCCTAAGTCAGAGAGCATAGATTCTAGTCCAATTTGAACTTAAGAAAGTCACTAGTCTCACATCTGTAAAATGGTAAGGATTGGAAAAGACTGTCATCAATGACTTCTATAGGCATCAAAATTTTATGACTGTCTTTCATTTTATAGGCTATTTCATTCTAACTTACCTAAAATAGTACACATGATACATAGATGTTACTTTATGAGTAAATACTGGCTGCAAATCATAGTCATATGGCTAATTCCATGCATACTTTAACAAACTTGTGAAGTAAACAGGGAAGATACTGCCTTTTCCGTTTTACAGTTGAGAGAACTTGCACATGGATTCAAGGCTAAAAACAAATTCTGGCTGTAGGTCCTATGTGTTTCTTTCCTTAAGACAAATTACATTCATCCACTAAGACTATGTAAAAAATGTAGAGACAAACTTTTATTTTATAAAATGGTAGAACTTCTGTACATATTGCGTCCACTCCAAAACACAACTATAAGGCATTTTTAAATTAAAAATGATTTAACTAGAGGAATATATGTATAAATTACTTGTATGTTACTATAGAGAAAAAAATAGTAATGATGTTTCCTAAGGGAACAGGATGCAGAAAATGTGATTATAAATCAGATAATTCCTTATTATGAATTCTTTATATAAAAATCCAGGGAAATTGATTATCAAACCCATTATAATTAATTAAAACTGAGTTAATAACTGACAATAAGGTGTATTGGATACCAGTCATTGTACTTTCAAATCTCAAATATTTTATTCAGTTCCCGAAAGGAAACTGATTTCCAGATAACTAAAAGAACTCAATTGGACTGCTTGGTAAAAAGACACTAGATTTTCCTGTTTTGTTTCAACCCTACAATTTCTTTAGTGTGCAGGGTCAATGAATGTAATTTATTTCTAGACAATTAAAGATAACGAAGGATCTTTGAGTTGCTAGTAACTATCTTAGATATAGCCCTCCCTGTTTAGCATGTTTACTTTTAATTATGGAAGATATGGTGAAGATATATTTATCACAGAGCATATATGTACATTTCTTATTAAAAATAAATCTCTATTCTCATCATTGTTAATTTTCATTCAAAAAAGGGGGAAAGTAGGATTCACACAGCACTCGCTGTTCCATAGATATTCTGAAATATATCTGGGTACAAGTTGCAATTCCCTTGATTAGGGCTCACTCCTACTCCCTGAGAATGATTCTAGTTGGCTTTTGGTCTAGCCCGTTGACTATTGGTTCCATCCTCTGATTCACCCTGCCTTTTTCATTAGAAATTACCAGTGCTAGTTCCTAGCAGTTTCCTCACCCAGCTTTCTAAGTATTAGATCAAGGGCCCTTAAGGCCTCTTTCATTTTTTATGGTCTCTGTACTTTTAGTACAAGCTGGTGGTATCTCTACCAGCACCGAGCACCCTCAAAATTTTTGTAAGAGTTCTATGAATCTAATTAGAGTTTCCTAGATTAAACAAATACTACAACCACAAATCTTATTAAGATATATCCTTCTCTACCTTGGCTTCCTAGTGATACTGCTATGAGAAAAACACCCTTACGATTCTTAGAAGCTTTATTGTTTACCAGAGTGAATGTGTTTGGCATGCAAATCCTTAGAGGATACTTGTCTAAATGTTTCTATGAATGATTGCCTAAGATCTTTCTGATATCTATAAAACGAAAACAACAAAAAACAAAACAAAACAAACAAAAAAGCCACACACACACACACACACACACACACACACACACACACACACACAAAGTTAGTCTTGCCTTGATTTAATCTTTGGCCTGGAGTCCTTCTGCTCTCAGGAGATACTGGGAGTGAGAAACTTTAATTTTGGTACCCAGCAGGATTTTATTATTTATTTAAGAGTTCATTCTTTAGCACATCCTTCTCTTCTCATATCTTATCATACACAGCAGGAGGAAGCCAGATGGCACTTTCAATTTTTCCACCTAGCAATTTCTTTAGCTAGATCACCAAATCCATCAGGGATATTTCCTATTTTCCATGTTACTCCAAAAATGTTGCCAAATATCTGCCATTATAAAACAAAGATCCCATTTCCTCCAGGTTTAAAACATTTTCCTCTCTTTAAGCTCAAGGTCATTTAGGCTTTCAGTATCACTTGCCTTGATGCTTGTAGGCTTCCCCACTCTCCTTGAAGCTCTTCAGATTTCCACCTGCCACCTGGTCCCAAAGCCAATGCCATGTTTTAGGTTGTTAGGATTGCACAAAATTCTAGGTACTAAAATCTGTTTGAGTTATCATTTGCTGCATCACATATCACCTCAAATATTGAATCTATTGGATTCCAGACAGAGTCTTCCTTGGCCTTGTTGTCTCACAGAAACTGATTATGTGCTCTCTAATCAGGGGATCAATGATTCTGGGCAGTACAGTTATCACCATAGCTGCCCCTTGGTTTTCAGACATGAAGAACCAATGGGACTGTGACTCAACTGCCTCAGTAATTCCGTAGGTACTAAGACTTCAAACTCACTAAATCTAAGATGGCAGGTGGTGGGGGGGGTTGTACTAGAATAAAAAAATTCCTGGTTCAGGCCTTGTACTTCTGGGCTGAGCTATGCTAGTATCTAACTCTCAGAGGCCACTGCAGGAGGAGATCCTTGCTATCCAAGAAGGAATTGGGGGTTCAAAATTCTAAGCCTTGTGTGTCCTAACTAAATGTTCTCATTCCATCCCTCAGAATCTCACTCCATCCTGCTAGTATCATTACTTTATTGCAGGAGTCAATAAACTTGTTCTGTAAAGGGCCAGATATTAAATATTCTAGGTTTTTCTGGCCTGTGTTCTCTATTGAAACTGCTCAATTCTGCCATTAGAAAGCATGAATTGACAATAAGAAAACAAATGGATATGGTTATGTTCCAATAAAACAAGCAAACAGAAATTTTAATAAAAGCTGTTGGTGGGCCAGATGTGGGTAGTGGTTTGCCTTCTTCTGCGTTAGTGTAATGATGTGTCAGCCTGAGCACTTAATAGGCGCTGAATCTAAAAACTTATATTCTGGCCTTGGGATTGATTTTCAACCACATCTACTGTTAGAGACAAGGCACTTTTAAAAATTGCTATAGAGACCTTCCAATTTTTTTCTTGTGCTCTTATTTGGACATTTTTTTTCTCTGTTCTTTTCTTTATGTACACACTCTAGTTTTGTTAAAAACTTCAGCACATGCTTCAATTGTTTTTAATCATTGCTATTAACCATAGTTACTAGGTGCTACAGACACAATTTCTCAAAATTTTGCTTAGCACCTATAGTACCTTGTGGCTGGCTATATAATTGATGGAGTCCAGCACAAAATAAAAATGCAGACCCCTATTCAAAAAGCTGGAACAGTTTTTCTTTCTTCAATGGTCTCTTTCTCTCTCTCTCAACTGTCATGCAGATTTTTTTTTGCCATTAAGTATCACATTGGCTCAGGCATGTGGAAAGCTGTGGCACAACTGCAGAACCTCATAGGTGCCTAGGGCCCTGATCTGTGGCACAGTGGTACAGAATGTGCATGTGTGACCTCCACCCTCCCTATGCTGCACTCAGGTCTCCACTTGGGCAGAGAGCAGGGGCAGAGGAGCAGATGACCAAGAAACAGTTGCAGGAAGGTAAAGAGGCAGTGCAGGGGGAAGCAGAATAGGACTGCAGGTGAACTGAAGCTCCAAGCCCTTGGCACATGGCCCATTGTCCCATGGAACTTCCCTTACATAACACAAATTTTAAGATAAAGTTATTAAGAATTTCAAGACAGTAGACTACAGGGCATTAAACCCCGAGCAAAGGGCCTTTGTCACTGCATTGGTTGTGTGATCATAGAGTTGATACTGACTATATACCATCTTCCAATACCACAACCAATGACAATTTGAGTAACTGTGATGCCACTGAAAACCAAGCATTACCATTTTCTCTTTTTTTTCCTCATAAGATATCCATGTACTTATTATATATATATATATAAAACCTAATCCCAGATTCACATTCCAAAGACCCATTTCTTTGGGTCATTCTTGGTCTAACTACTGTATCAGTAAGTGTCTCAGCAGGTACAGAAACTATCCATTCAAAAGTGGTGATTAAATAAATTCAAAGAAAAGACTATTTACAAAGTTTTGAGACAGGGTTATGTAAAAATAACAAGGGAGGCAAGCACTCTGGAGAAAATTGGACTAGAAAGCAGTACCACTTTTAAATCAGTAGGGACAAAGACAGCTGTCTTAAGAGAAAACTCCAGCTGTAAAATTATCAACAAAAGCTGCAGCCTTCAGTGGAGGAACTCATCCACTGTCAACCACATACCAGGAAGGAGGAAGTCCGTGGAATACTTCTTTCTACCTCTCCTCCCTCCACCTTCTACTCTCCCACTGGTGCCTCCTCCCATTTGCTAACTAAAGCACTCTAAGAGGTGGAATTCCTAAGGATCACACTTTGGAGGCATAGAACATAGAATGGGTTGTAAAAATAGAAATAACGGAGCCAACAGAAGATCCAAGGGAAGTCATTTTTCACTTATGTGCCCATTGCTGTATATATAACAGTATCCTATCCAACCAACACTAAAAATATAATAATAAAGTAATAATTAACAGATTGGATTGTTAATATGATAGATTCAGTTTGGTGAAATTTGAGGTTTATTGTGAGGCCGACCAATCCTCAATGATTTTCATATTCTAATAATTAAAGCTTAAGAATCTCTAACTGGGAACTAACTGTTCAGCTAGCACACAGTTTCACATACATCATAATGGGGTTGGTTTGAAGGGTAAATAAGCTTTGGAGTCATTTGTCAGGAATAGTTTTTGTTATTTCTTTCTTACAATAACAACATTATTATAGTAATAGTAATATTAATAATAGATAAGGCACTAAACTGAATGCACAGAAATTTTCAGGACTGCAATTTGAAATGGATTATCAGAGATAGTGCTCCACATGTTTTCATAGGATGCCAGACTCTTTTCATAACTACTTGGAATATAATAAAATAAAGATAAAATAGAAAACATTTGGAGGATAAAATATCTTACAAAAAAATCATGTAATACAGATTGTGGTTACTTAGGATATTTATCATACTCAAAGGTAATCTCAAGAATGATTGTATATTCTAATAACAAGAATGTGAATCAATTTACTCAGTATTCACTAAGTGTCCAACACTGTTCTGGTATGCTTGAAGTACAGATAAATTGTTATTTATGTCTGCTTAAAAGCTGATTAACTGACTTTCAAATTATTTAGAAAAATCATCATCTCTTTATCAATCAGGGTTTCTATTTGAAAACAACAGAAGCCACCCCAGTTAGTTCAAGTAGAAAAGCAATTTATAAAAGAGTATCACAAAATCTCAGGGATCAAGTGTTAAGTTTATAAGCTATCCAACTAAAGAAATAATACTACATTGCTAAAACTGGGCAATGGACACATAAACCTCAGCAACTCAACCCCCAAATCTTTATATTTTAGTCACCAACATCATGAGGAAAAAAATGGATCTCTTAGTTTATCAAGTACTTCACATTGGTTTCTTCTGAATCAAGGTCACACACTGGGGTCTCTGACTGGTGAATCTAGGTTTCTGTTTCTGTTTTTTTAACTGCAAGAAAGACTGAAAATTTGAAGTTCTGGCTTCTTTTTTAAAGGGTGGAAATAGTACACAAATATAATTATGGCAAATACTATAAACATTGGAAAGTCATTAAAAAGGACTTCTGCATGATCAAATAATGTGGGCCAGATTTACTTCTATATGAAAAAAAAACGGGAAATAGGACACCATGTGTTAAATAATTCTTTTAAACATTAAATAATACACTTCTAAACAACTTACAGTTCAAAGAGAATACCACAGGGAAAATTACAAAATATTATGAACTATATAAAAATGAACTATATAAAAAAATAAACAAAATAGATAAATAAATATTTGTGTCTACATCTAACATAATTTTTACAGAGAAATTGATAGATTTAAATGTTTATATCAAATAAGAAGAAAGGTCCAAAATCAGTGCTCTGGGTTTCTACCGTTTAAAAAAAAAGCTAAAAAACAACAGTAAAGCCCAAAGAAAATAGAAAAAAAAATAAAGTAAAAAGAAGAAAATTCAATAAAATAGGAAATGGATAAAAACAGAGAAAAATCATTAAAACTCAAAGCAGTTATTCTGAAAAGATCAACAAATTGAGTGTGTAATTAAAACCTTTCCACAGAAAATATCCTAAGCCCAGATGGCCTCTTTGGCCCAATCTGTCAGACATTTAAGTAAGAAGAATTATCAATCCTTCTCTAAATCTTTTAGAAAGACAAGGAACGTAACTAAACTTATGTAGCTAGCATTTATAAACTGATTTTACGTGGCTAGCACCAAAACAGACCAAGATATTTTAAGAAAAGAAAAATAAAGACTGATATTCATCACTAACATACACAGAACAGTCTTAACTAAAAATTAGCAAACAGAAGGCAGTAACATATCTATAGATAAGTAGATAGATAGATAACACATTGGGACCAATTTAGTTTTACCAGAACTAAAATACTGGCTTACCAATTAAAAATGAATCAGTGTAATTCAGCACATTAACAGAATAAAGGAGAAAAAAAACATATGATCATCTTAATCACATAATCACCTTAATACATATTGAAAACACTTAATAAAATCAACACCCATTCATAGTAAAAATTCTTTAAAAAGCTAAGACCAGAGAGAAATTCCTCAACCTGCTTTGGGGATGTATCAAAATCAAATATAATTTCATGTGTGAGGATGAAGAATGAGGGAGTATATGAGAACTTTCTGCACGTTCTGCGGAATTTTTCAGTACACCAGAAAACTAAAAATAAAGTATACTAATGTATAAAATAAATATGCATATGAATATAAAAATGGACAAATATATGTGTAAGCATATAGATATATATAACTTATAAAATAACATTTAAGGATACAAAGTAAAATCTGAATAAATTAAAAAGGGGTTTACCGTCTTGGAAAAATCGTATCCTTTCATATCCCTGCTTAAAATCATCACTAGCTTCCCACTGCTCCTATGATAAAGGCTAAACTGCTTAACCAAATGGATGTGGCCCTGCATTGTCCTGACCGTCCCCTGCCTCCTTGTCCTCACTGCGGTACACTGGCTTCCCACCGCCACCATCTCTGCTCTCTGGGATCCAATTATACCTAAGGACATCCTAACACATGGGAGGAAATGACTCCCCCAAACTTCTCTCTCCGCCCGGCCTCTGTTGTGCTGCTGCCTCAAGCTGGGTAGGAGGGGCTGAGAAAGTGATTCTCATGCCCTCTGTTCTGGACTATTCCCCTCTATCTCCTCTTGGTAATTTTCCTTGACCCCCAAATCCAAATGACGTGTTTCCTTAGCATCCTGTGCTTAGTCCCCATCTTCTCCAACAATGTTCTGTACACCTGAGAACGGGGCTCGTCTTTTTCCCTCAGCCTCCGGCACACAATAATTACATATTCCATAAACAGACCAAATTTCCATATTCTTGTACGTGAAATAAAGGAGTAAAACTAGAGAATCTATTGGCAGTAACATGGCTCAAATAATCCCAATGCCAGGAAATACCTTTTTCTTTGTTTTCTTTTGGTCTAAGCATCTGACGCCCTCAGGAGTCTGGAAATCGAAAATATAGTTGCCACGACCCCTCTGGATGTCACGTGGCCAGTTCAGCCTACTGGCAAGCAAACAGGACTTCATTTCCCAGCATTCATCAGGACATGCGGCCTCTACCGCAGCCTCTACCGCCGCCCCTCCCTCCACCCCACCGCATCCGCACGCCTGGAGTCAGGGCCGCTTAGAGCGTCCGAGGTAATCCCCAACGCTGAGTGAGTGGCAGCTGAGGTCCAGAGTACGGTGTATCTGTCGCCTGGTCTCTGTGGCCCACCGCGTCTTTGGTCTGTGCTGGGGCAGCATGGGCTCAGGGACCATAGATCTGATCCAGACTGCCATTTGTGTGAAGTTGGAGCCCCTGAGGGCCGTGGTGCTGGAGCTGTTCAAAGAGAGCTGTGGCTACGAGATCCCACCAGGCAGCAAGATGCTTTTCTACGTGGCCATAGTAAATTCTAGCTTAAAGGGAGTGATTTGGCCACACTGCGCTGTTCAAAGAGCTGGCCAGGCTGCTCCACGTCTTGGCCATCCAGGTGCAGACCCCTGGCCATCCAGGTGCAGAGCCCTCCCCTGGAGGGAGAACCCTTAACTGGACAGGAGCCTCCCCTGACAGGGTGGGAGTAAAAACCTCGAGTAAAAACTCCCTGAATCCCAAGAGAGGCTGAGGACCACGATCTGAAAGGGCCGGTGAGAATTAATTAACTGGCAGCCTTCTTTCCCTCAATACTGCTGGGGATTTGTTAAGGATGAAGACTCCTGGGCCCAATTCTACCGGTCCATATTCATCAGGAATAGCAATTTATTCAGGCCAAAGCTAACCCAAGGAAAAGGCAGAATCATTCACTACTGCTCTTGTCCCAGACTATTCAGGAAGGACTGCCCAGCTATTCCATGTGCAATGGTGACTGAGGAAACACACCTGGCCTGATGAGTTGGACATAATCCGGTATGTTAAAATAGATATTATCATATGGATTACAAATAACTAATTAAATAAGTAAAATTTATACAGATTAGAAATAAAGTGACATTTCCGATGACAATACTCTGTATAGAAAATCTCAAGATATGTATAAAAAGAAGTAAGTCTAATAAGATAATGTATCAATCTCACAAGATTCAAGGAAATACACAGAATTTAATTGTATTCCTATATTTAAGCAACGTATAGTTGAAAATTGAAATTAAATACCATTAACAGTAACATCTCTGTATATTAAATACTTTAGGAAAAAATCCAGAAAAATTTGAGCAATATTTGTACACAGAAGCCTACAAACCATTGCTGAAAGAAATTATATTTTTCTTCTAAATTGATCTATCGATTGAACATTAGCCCAGTCTAAATTTCTAGAGGTCTGTGTTTTCTACAAATGGACAAACTGAAATTATAATGATATGGAAATTCAAGGAACATAGTATGATCAAAACAATTTTAGAAAAGAAAATCAATGTGTAGAAAGGCTTACACTATTTGATTTCAAGATTTCCTATAAAGGTAGGGTAGTGAAAACAGTGTGGTGTTTATGTAAGAATATGCAAATGTATATATAACTGGAACAGAATAGAGAGTCCAGAAATAAATCCATAGGTATGTGGCCAGTTGACTTTCAACAGAGGTGCAGGTATTCAATGGGGAAAAAGCTAGTGTTTTTAACAAATGGAACAATTCATAATCTCATATAAAAGTGAACTATATGAAGTTGAACTTGGAATGTATCATAGTTCTAAAATTACAAAATTTTTAGATGAAAACATAGAGGAAAGTATTTGTAAACTTGAGTTATACAAAGACTTCTTAGGAAACAAAAGGTATGAATGATTTAAAAAAATGTTAAAATTAGATTTAGTCAAAATTTTAAGCTATTTTACAGGACACTGTTAAGAAGATGAGAAGTCTGGGAAAAAAAACCTATGAATTACACAGGAAAGACTAATATCCAGAATATTATACAAACATATACACATGCATACACATGTTTTATATATATGCATGTAAATATATATACATGTATATGTGAATATTATTGATTTGTAAGACCATATATGTAATATTATATATTAACAAAATGATAAATGTTTTGAACAGACACTTCAACAAAGAAGATCTGCAGTTGGAAAATAAGTACACGAAAGGCCATCAACATCATTATTTACTAGGGAAATGCAAATTAAAACCATAAGGATATATCAGTACATCTACTAGAATGGCTAAACTTTAGACATGCTAGCCATGATGCAATATAACTCAGTCTCTTATACAGTGCTGAAAGGAATGAAACATTCTATAGCTGCTTTGGAAACAATATGCTAGTTTCATAGTAAATTAAATATTCACTTACAACCCAGGACTCCCACACCTAGGTATTTACTCAAATAAATGAAATATGTCCGTCTAAAGACTTGTTATATGAATATTCATGGTGGCTTTATTCAGAATACTTCAGAACTGCAAATGACTTAAATGTCCATCAGTTAATGAATTGAAAACCAAATTACGGCTGATCATACACTAGAATACCATGCTGTGATTAAAAGGAACAAACTACTGGTAAAGGTAGATGAATCTCAAAGGCATTATGCTAAGCACAAGACACCAGACAAAAATTGTCACATAAAATGTGCCATTTCTATTACATTCTGGATTAGGAAAAACTATAGTGACAAAAATCAGTGGATGCCAGTGTCTAGAGTGGTGAGAGGTGATTGATAGTAAAAGGGCTTGAGGGGAGGAGGCGGTGATGGAATTACTCTGTCTCATTTGTGGTGTATATTTTAAGACTGTTTACACTTGTTAAAACTCGTTAAAATGTACACCTAAAATAGGGTTAATTTATGCATAAAATTATACTTTGCTAAATCTGACTTAAACTTTCAAAGCATATAATATATTATATCTCAAAGGTAGTATGGGAATACAAGAAAGGCAGAAGAGGGAATGGGCAGTCTAGAAAGGCTTCCCAGAGATGATGCTTGAGCTGGGAGTTGAAGCATGACAGCAAGCTACCTAGTCAGGTAAAGACGGAAATGGGGAGAGAGGGTGCGTATGAATTGAAGTTTAAAGAGAGTTTCAACAGGTTCAGTAGTGTATGAGCCACCGAGATGTAAGAAAGAGAAGTGAAGTGGTTCACACTTTACGGTGTGAATGAGGAGTTAGCAGGAAATAATGCTGGATGTGTAGGCAGTGGCTAATACATAAAGACCCTCAAATCGTGAGCTGAGATTTTAAATTGTATCTTAAATGTAATGGAGTATAACTGAATGATTTTAAACCAGAGGCTGACTCAATTAGATTTCATTTTTAAAAAACAAGTTGCAATACAGAAGTCAGGCTGAAAGATGGGGAAACAACAAAAAGCCTAGTCAGAAGGGAAAGATGAAAAGGGCCTAAAACAAGACATTGGCAATTACAGTTGGGGAAGACATTTAGAAGATGATTCTGCTGCTGAGTAGGCAGGGAGAATCGGAAGATGAGTATTATTACCAGATTGGATGTTAATCTGATGATTAGTGCTGTTCCTGGATTGAGGAATGTAGCACTTTGGTCAGATTTGCATTAGGAGAAGTTACAGAATCAAAGCTAAAGTATTAAATATGCTGAATCTAGGGTAGCTGTGGGATAATTGAGTATAGACTGATACAGTTTCTTTATTCCTTCCCCACAAAATTGCATTCATCTTGTACTACTTGCCTCTTTAAAACCAATTTTGTCTTATAAGCTTTTTGAATTGACTTGCTTTTTGTTGTTGTTGTTGTAGTACACTATTCTTATTCTTGACCTCCTTTCCTCTTCTGCTATAACGTTATTTATTTTACTATGCATAGTAACTATGTATATAAATATGCATACACACATCAAATGCTCTCTCACAGACACTTGTAATTTTCAGGTGCCCTCTCTTCTTTTTGACTACACATTTTGGGAAGGCAATAATAGTTTTAATTTCTCCTTAATACGGTGATACTTGAAAATCTCTCTTAAAGAGGCACCTGGGTGACTTAGTCGGTTGGTTAAGCATCTGACTGTTGGTTTTGGCTCAGGTCATGATCTCATGGGTCATGAGATCGAGCCCCGCATCAGGCTCTATGCTCAGCAGGAGTCTGCTTCGATATTCTCTCTCTTTCTGCCCTTCCCCCCCCACCTTGGGCGTGCACACACACTGTCTCTTAAATAAATAGATAAGTCTTTAAAAAAAAAATCTGTCTTGAAAAATAGCTCAAATTCAGGATCTTTGGGTGGCTCCATTGGATATGCATCCATCTCTTGATTTCAGCTCAAGTCATGATCTCAGGGTCCTGAGACAGCTCCACATTGGCCTCTGTGCTGGGTGTGGAGACTGCTTAAGATTCTCCCTCTCCCTCTGCTCCCCCCACCCCCCTGTGTGCAAGGGCACATGCTCTTTCACAAAACAAAACAGAGCAAAAACCCCTCAAATTCTAAAGAATTAGGACTCTCAAGCAGCTTCTCATATTTTCAGGGGAAAATCATGTTTTCTTTGTTGTTGTTGCTGTTGCTGCTGTTATTGTTTATCCATGGCCAAGCTTCTCTATTATTTTGGTTACTGATTCATTTCAGAGCTAATTAAACTTCTATCAGGTATCAGGCAATGGAAGAGAGAAGATTTAATATATAACTGCATCCATTTTGGTATTGATTTTGGGCTGTAAGCTACACTTTGAACTGTTAGAACTCTTTTCTTAGGCTTTTGAAATGGGAAAAAAATCCTTTCCATGTGGCCAGAATATTCTTACAGAACAATCACTTCACTTTTTTTCTTGCAAATACTTCAAACTACGATTGGATGATCACGACAGACATCAATGGGTACAAATTAATTAGCAGTGAGGGAAAGTGAATAAATGGTATGAATTGATATGTGGTATGCATGTGTTCTTCTATCTAACTTTTGTAAAAGCACAAAATAAAGATATCCCACATTTTAAGAATATATTATAGTCCATTATGCTAAATTATAAAGCAAATAAAGTATTGGAAAGTTGTAGTATCTTTAAATTCTTAAAAAAAAAATGTGTTCCAGTTACTCAAAACAACTTGAGATTTGTCTATAAATATATATAGTATAAAATTTTAAGTAATATAATATAAATATAGTATAAGATTAATTTCCAGAAGGTACACACAGACTAACAAAACCAATCTATGATGATAGTGAGTGGTTTGGAGGAGTAGGAATAATCGTGGAAAGGAATAAATAAACTAAAAAAATGGAATAAAGGAAAGTTAAACTTTCTTTTAAAAAAAAAGATTTTATTTATTTATTTGACAGAGAGAGACACAGCGATAGAGGGAACACAAGCAGGGGGAGTGTGAAAGGGAGAAGCAGGCTTCCTGCAGAGCAGGGAGCCCGATACGGTGCTCGATCCCAGGACCCTGGGATCATGACGTGAGCCGAAGGCAGACGCTTAATGACTGAGCCACTCAGGCGCCCCAGGAAAGTTAAACTTTCTGAGGGAAATATTTTATATCTTATTTGGGATGGTGATTACATACTTGTACAAACTCATCTTAAGTGCTAGGTATTGTATTATATATAAATTATGCCTCACCTTTTTAAAGAAAGAAAAAAATACTGAGTAAACCAGACATATTGGCTAATCTTTGCCTTCTGAGGGATGAGGCCTGCCCCATTCCAAGAAAGATGAGGGATCCGTCTGGAGTCAGAATTCCTTTGCTCTGAAGTACTTCCTGACTTTGTTTGAAGACTGTAGAGCATTAAAACCAGGACTCTCCTTGTCACTGGCCTCAGTTCAAGGGGCTTGGAGAAGAGCTAAAAGAGCTGAACTTTTAGCAGAGGAGGGAAGTTACTGGAGTTGTTGGCCAAGGAAGAGCTAGAAGTTGAGGATGAGGTGAGTATCAGGCGTTTTCCCTTGTTCCAAAGTTACCAAATTTGGGTCCAAGGAATGTTATGTGAATCATCGATTTTCTTATTTCAAATTTTGCATATACAATGTGTAATATAGAAAGAGTGGTGTTGTAGAAAGAATGCAGAATAAATACAAAATGTGGACTTCCATTTTAAGTTTACCACTTAATAGTAGTACTTGGACTTTGGGCAAGGCATTTGTAAAACTCTCCCTGGATCTTGTTTTTTTTTTTTTTTTTTTTTGTAAAATAAATAGCATGAACTGGGTGACTTCAAAGTTCTTTCAACTCTTAGAGTTATATAAAATAAAATAATAGAAGGGACACCTAAATCTTAATGTAGACTGCAGTTCACAAAGACAACCAGATAAAGACAAAATCAGCAAGTCTAATCCTATGGCAAGGCTTGCATATATTTGCATTACAGAATGGGCTTATATAAGATCAATCTGTACTTGTGAAAAATAAATAAGAACAAATTGTACATATGGACATTCATAATATATTGTGATTATTTTTATGATTGACAGGGATAACCTTTTTTCTATAATTGCTAAGATAGTTTACTGATACTTGGTATATTACTAATACATAAATTCTCCCATACCCCATTGTTTTTTCTGGGTCTGCAATGGGTCAAAGAGGGCTTTGTTTATTGTTTTGTTTGTAAGTTTTTTAAAGAAAGGAAGTGGATCTGAATTGAAAGACTAAAGGAGTCCATATATCAGTTTGAACCAGTACAAGAGGGTAATGGGAGAATTTTTAAAAGGAAAAGGGAATAATGTCCTCTCCATTAAGACTTTTCTGAAGGATGCTGTATCTTAAGACAACAAAGGAAACTAGTACCCATTCCAAAGGAAACAGGTAGGCACTATCTTTCAAAATATCCAGCCAGTAGTCTGAACCTTTCCTGGCTTCAACTCCTGCTAAATCTTATTTATGTTCAGTTTTTCTCTGGGTTCTGTGAAATGTTTCGACACTCTTTAAAAAAAATCCTCTTTGGGGCACCTGGGTGCCTCAGTCAGTTAAGCATCTGCCTTTGGCTCAGGTCATGATCCCAGGTTCCTAGGATCAAGCCCCTCATCGAGCTCCCTGCTCATCAGGGAGCCTGCTTCTCCCTCTCCCTTTGCTGCTCTGCCTGCTTGTTCTCTCTCTCTCTCTCTGTAAAAATAAATAATAAAATCTTATGAAAAAAAATCCTCTTTATTAAGCTAACAAATTAGCCAAAATTTTTAATAATACAAAAATTTTTGTGTTAAATGTTGTATTTTATGGGTTTATTTTTATATGTTGTAATTATATGAATTAGAAAACTGAGAAATAAGAAAAAGCAGTAATACTAACCAGATTTGTCTTCAGTAGCTCAATGGATAAAACTATAGACCTGTGGGTTTTAGGTCAATATAGGAAGGAACTTTCTTTTACTCAATGTATTCCAAAGAGGGCAGGTTGCCTCAAAAAATAGCAGATGTCAAAACATGAACTGGGTGGCTACATCATAAAGAGGGGATTCAGTTTCAACTGTTGTTTAAAATAAGCTAGGGAGCGGGGCCCCTGGTTGGCTCTGTAGGTTAAGCATCTAACTCTTGGTTTCTGTTCAGGTCCTGATCTCATGAGTCATGAGATTGATCCCTGCATTTGGCTTGCCCTCCCCTTCCTGCATCTGGCTCCCCCAACTTCCTGCATCCAGCTTCCCCCCTTTCCTGCTTCCAGCTCCCCCCCCTTTCCTGCAGGCATCTGGCTCCCCCTCCTGCATCTGGCTCCCCCCACGCCTTCCCACCCCTTGGGCTCCATGTGCTCAGCAGTCTGCTTGAAGTCACCCTGAAGATCCCCCCCACCATGCATGAGCTCTCTCTCAAATAAACAAAAAGTCTTTAAAAAAATAAGATAGGGAGAAATAAGTGGGCTTTTAGATAGTAAAGAGGCAAGCTGATGAATATTATGATGAAATGAGAAGCTTATTGTTTAGAAAGACAAAAATTATACATGCAGAAGTATTGGGACTGAATGTCCCAAAGTGATATTCATAGCTTTAACTATTCAAGATCCACCAAAAAGTTCTGTGACTTAAATATAATTTTGCTGAGTCATTAACTTAAATAATGTACCGAATGAGGCTGGTTGAGAGTAAGCCTTGCTCACTTCACACCATCCATATGTGCTGAACTTTTTTTTTCTGTATTCAATAATTTTCTTTATGTGTCTGAAAGTTTCTTTTTTCTAGCTCAACTTTATAGCCATTTAAGGAAAATTGTATGTTTTAATGGTTTGGGAGAATTTAAAATCCATGAGTGCCTCTGAAATTATTTCTCCTCAGTAGTAAGAAATATTATTTTTTGATGATATTAAAAGAAAAATTATAAAAAATGGAGCAACAGTTTTGGTACCATCAAGCAAATGGCAGGGAAACATGAGATGAGGTAGTGGAATGAAATAAGCATTGTTTATAGACTAAGTGTTGTAAAATCAATTGTGGTTTTTTTTGCCTTTATTTTTATTTTTTTATTGTTATGTTAATCACCATACATTACATCATTAGTTTTTGATGTAGTGTTCCATGATTCATTGTTTGTGCATAACACCCAGTGCTCACGCAGAATGTGCCCTCTTTAATACCCATCACCAGGCTAACCCATCCCCCTACCCTCCTCCCCTCTGGAACCCTGTTTGTTTTTCAGAGTCCATCATCTCTCATGGTTCGTCTCCCCATCCGACTTACTCCCCTTCATTCTTCCCCTCCTGCTATCTTCTTCTTTTTCTTTTTTCTTAACATATATTGCATTATTTGTTTCAGAAGTACAGATCTGTGATTCAACAGTCTTGCACAATTCATAGCGCTCACCATAGCACATACCCTACTCAATGTCTATCACCCAGCCACCCCATCCCTCCCAACCCCCACCACTCCAGCAATACTCAGTTTGTTTCCTGAGATTAAGAATTCCTCATATCAGTGAGGTCATATGATACATGTCTTTCTCTGTTTGACTTATTTCACTCAGCATAACACCCTCCAGTTCCATCCACATCGTTGCAAATGGCAAGATCTCATTCCTTTTGATGGCTGCATAATATTCCATGGTGTATATCTACCACCTCTTCTTTATCCATTCATCTGTCGATGGACATCTTGGCTTTTTCCACAGTTTGGCTATTGTGGACATTGCTGCTATAAACATTGGAGTGCACATACCCCTTTGGATCCCTACATTTGTATCTTTGTGGTAAATACCCAGTAGTGCAATTGCTGGATCGTGTGGTAGCTCTATTTTCAACTGTTTGAGGAACCTCCATACTGTTTTCCAGAGGGTTTGCACCAGCTTGCATTCCCACCAACAGTGTAGGAGGGTTCCCCTTTCTCCACATCCCCGCCAACATCTGTCATTTCCTGACTTGTTAATTTTAGCCATTCTGATGGGTGTGAAGTGGTATCTCATTGAGGTTTTGATTTGGATTTCCCTGATGCCGAGCGATGTTGAGCACTTTTTCATGTGTCTGTTGGCCATTTGGATGTCTTCTTTGGAAAAATGTCTGTTCATGTCTTCTGCCCATTTCTTGATTGGATTATTTGTTCTTTGGGTGTTGAGTTTGATAAGTTCTTTATAGATTTTGGATACTAGCCCTTTATCTGATATGTCATTGGCAAATATCTTCTCCCATTCTATCGGTTGTCTTTTGGTTTTGTGGACTGTTTCTTTTGCTGTGCAAAAGCTTTTTATCTTGATGAAATCCCAAGAGTTCCTTTTTGCCCTTGCTTCCCTTGCCTTTGGCGATGTTTCTAGGAAGAAGTTGCTGTGGCTCAGGTCGAAGAGGTTGCTACCTGTGTTCTCCTTTAGGATTTTGATGGACTCCTGTCTCAGGTTTAGGTCTTTCAACCATTTGGAGTCTATTTTTGTGTGTGGTGTAAGGAAATGGTCCAGTTTCATTCTTCTGCGTGTGGCTGTGCAATTTTCCCAACACCATTTGTAGAAGAGACTGTCTTTTTGCCATTGGACATTCTTTCCTGCTTTGTCAAAGGTAAGTTGACCATAGAGTTGAGGGTCCATTTCTGGGCTCTCGATTCTGTTCCACTGATCTATGTGTCTGTTTTTGTGCCGGTACCATACTGTCTTGATGATGACAGCTTTGTAATAGAGCTGGAAGTCCGGAATTGGGATGCCGCCAGCTTTGCTTTTCTTTTTCAATATTCCTCTGGCTATTCGGGGTCTCTTCTGGTTCCATACAAATTTTAGGATTATTTGTTCCATTTCTTTGAAAAAAGTGGATGGTATTTTGATGGGGATTGCATTGAATGTGTAGATTGCTCTAGGTAGCATTGACATCTTCACAATGTTGGTTCTTCCAATCCATGAGCATGGAACATTTTTCCATTTCTTTGTGTCTTCCCCAATTTCTTTCATGAGTATTTTATAGCTTTCTGAGTACAGATCCTTTGCCTCTTTGGTTAAATTTATTCCTAGGTATCTTATGGTTTTGGGTGCAATTGTAAATGGGATCAACTCCTTGATTTGTCTCTCTTCTGTCTTGTTGTTGGTGTATAGGAATGCCACTGATTTCTGTGCATTGATTTTATATCCTGCTACTTGACTGAATTCCTATATGAGTTCTAGCAGTTTTGGGGTGGAGTCTTTTGGGTTTTCCCCATACAGTATCATAACATCCGCAAAGATTGAGAGTTTAACTTCTTCTTTGCCGATTTGGATGCCTTTGATTTCTTTTTGTTGTCTGATTACTGTGGCTAAGACTTCTAATACTACGTTGAATAGCAGTGGTGACAGTGGACATCCCTGCCGCATTCCTGATCTTAGCGGAAAAGCTCTCAGCTTTTCCCCATTGAGAATGATATTCGCTGTAGGTTTTTCGTAGATGGCTTTTATGATATTGAGGTATGTACCCTCTATCCCTATACTCTGAAGAGTTTTGATCAAGAAAGGATACTGTACTTTGTCAAATGCTTTTTCTGCATCTCTTGAGAGGATCATATGATTCTTGTTCTTTCTTTTGTTAATGTATTGTATCACGTTGATTGATTTGCGGATGTTGAACCAACCTTGCAGCCCAGGGATAAATCCCACTTGGTCGTGGTGAATAATCCTTTTAATGTACTGTTAGGTCCTATTGGCTAGTATTTTGGTGAGAATTTTTGCATCCATGTTCATCAAGGATATTGGTCTGTAATTCTCCTTTGTGATGGGGCCTTTGTCTTGTTTTGGGATCAAGGTAATGGTGGCCTCAAAAAATGAGTTTGGAAGTTTTCCTTCCATTTCTATTTTTTTGAACAGTTTCAGGAGAATAGGTATTAATTCTTCCTTAAATGTCTGATAGAATTCCCCTGGGAAGCCGTCTGGCCCTGGGCTTTTGTTTCTTGGGAGATTTTTGATGACTGCTTCAATTTCCTTAGTGGTTATAGGTCTGTTCAGGTTTTCTATTTCTTCCTGGTTCAATTGTGGTCGTTGATACATCTCTAGGAATGCACCCATTTCTTCCAGGTTACCTAATTTGCTGGCATAGAGTTGCTCATAATATATTCTTATAATTGTTTGTATTTCTTTGGTATTGGTTGTGATCTCTCCTCTTTCATTCATGATTTTGTTGATTTGGGTCATTTCTCTTTTCTTTTTGATAAGTCTGGCCAGGGGTTTATCAATCTTGTTAATTCTTTCAAAGAACCAGCTCCTAGTTTCGTTGATCTGTTCTACTGTTCTTTTGGTTTCTATTTCATTGATTTCTGCTCTGATCTTTATGATTTCTCTTCTCCTGCTGGGTTTAGGCTTTATTTGCTGTTTTTTCTCCAGCTCCTTTAGGCGTAGGGTTAGGTTGTGTATTTGAGACCTTTTTTGTTTCTTGAGAAAGGCTTGTATTGCTATATACTTTCAGGACTGCCTTTGCTGCATCCCAAAGATTTTGAACAGTTGTGTTTTCATTTTCATTGGTTTCCATGAATTTTTTAAATTCTTCTTTAATTTCCAGGTTGACCCATTCATTCCTTAGTAGGATGCTCTTTAGCCTCCTTGTATTTGAGTTCTTTCTGACTTTCCTCTTGTGACTGAGTTCTAGTTTCAAAGCATTGTGGTCTGAAAATATGCAGGGAATGATCCCAGTCTTTTGGTACCGGTGAGACCTGATTTGTGACCTAGGATGTGATCAATTCTGGAGAATGTTCCATGGGCATTAGAGAAGAATGTTTATTCCTTTGCTTTGGGATGGAATGTTCTGAATATGTCCGTGAAGTCCATTTGGTCCAGTGTTTCATTTAAAGTCTTTATTTCCTTGTTGATCTTTTGCTTAGATGATATGCCCATTTCAGTGAGGGGGGTGTTAAAGTGCCCCAGTATTATTTTATTTTGTCACTGTGTTTCTTCGCTTTTGTTATTAATTGCCTTATATAATTGGCTGCTCCCATGTTAGGGGCATAGATATTTAAATTGTTAGATCTTCTTGTTGGATAGACCCTTTAAGTAGGGTATAGTGTCCTTCTTCATCTCTTATTGCAGTCTTTGTTTTACAATCTAATTTGTCTGATATAAGGATTGCCACCCCAGCTTTCTTTTGGTGTCCATTAGCATGGTAAATGGTTTTCCATCCCCTCACTTTCAATGTGGGGGTGTCTTTGGGTCTGAAATGAGTCTCTTGCAGACAGCATTTGGATGGGTCTTGTTTTTGAATCCAATCTGATAGCATGTGTCTTTTGATTGGGGCATTTAACCCATTTACATTCAGGGTAACTCTTGAAAGATATGAATTTAGTGTCATTGTATTGCCTGTAAGGTGACTGTTATTCTATATTGTCTGTGTTCCTTCCTGATCTATGCTGCTTTTATGCTCTCTCTTTGCTTAGAGGACCCCTTTCAATATTTCTTGGAGGGCTGGTTTCGTGTTTGCAAATTCCTTTAGTTTTTGTTTGTCCTGGAAGCTTTTTATCTCTCCTTCTATTTTCAATGACAGCCTATCTGGATATACTATTCTTGGCTGCATATTTTTCTCGTTTAGTGCTCTGAAGATATCTTGACAGTCCTTTCTGGCCTGCCAGGTCTCTGTGGATAGGTCTGTTGCCAATCTAATATTTCTACTATTGTAGGTTACATATCTCTTCTCCAGAGCTGCTTTCAGAATTTTCTCTTTGTCTCTGAGACTCGTACGTTTTACTATTAGATGTCGGGGTGTTGACCTATTATTATTGATTTTGAGATGGTTTCTCTGTGCCTCCTGTATTTTGATGCCTGTTTCCTTCCTCACATTAGGGAAGTTCTCTGCTATTATTTGCTCCAATATACCTTCTGCCCCTCTCTCTCTTTCTTCTTCTTCTGGGATCACAATTATTCTAATGTTGTTTCATCTTATCTTATCACTTATCTCTCGAATCTGCCCTCGTGATCCTGTAGTTTTTTATCTCTCTTTTTCTCAGCCTCTTTATTTTCCATCATTTGGTCTTCTAGATCGCTGATACTCTCTTCTGCCTCATTTATCCTAGCAGTTAGTGCCCCCATTTTTTATTGCACCTCATGAATAGCCTTTTTGATTTCGACTTGGTTAGATTTTGGTTCTTTTATTTCTCCAGAAAGGGTGTCTCTAATAACTTCCATGCTTTTTTCAAGCCCAGCTAGTATCTTTAAAGTTATGATTCTGAACTCTAGGTCCGACATCGTACTAATGTCTGTAGTGAGTAGGTCCCTGGCTGACGGTACTACCTCATGTTCTTTTTGCTGAGGTGATTTTTTTCATCTTCTCATTTTGTCCAGAGGAGAATAGATGAATGAGAGAACAGAATGCTAACAGGTTAACAACGTCCCCAGCAAATATACTCTATACAAATCAGAAAAGACCTGAAACCAGGGCAAAAGAAAGGGAAAGAAAAAAAAAAAAAGAGAAAAAAAAGATAAAAACCAAAACAGAACTATACAAAAAAAGCAGAATATGATCAAATATGATCAGGCTAGTGCATAGATCAGTGCCTCACACTAGATTTTGGGCATATTTTGGTCTTTTAGAAGAAAGTTCCTTCTAAAATTTTAAAGGAAGAAAGACGTATATGTACAAAATAAGGGTTGATACAATGAAGGGATGGAAGATGACTGTAAAGATGAAAATTATAAAAGATTTTATAAAAGGAATTGATAAGATAAGAAATTGTTTGAAAAAAGAAAGAAGAAGATTTAAAAAAAAAAAAAGGGAGAAAACGTGATCATGCAGGAGACTAGAACAAAGCCATACACTAGTGATTTAGGGTATATTTTGATCTGTTAGAAGAAACTGTATCTCAAAATTTTAAAGAGAGAACAACTTATATATATATATGCCAAAAATAAGGGTAACTACTATGAAGGGATAAAATATGACTCTAAAAATGAAAAATAAAAAATGTTTTTTTTAAAAAAGGGATTGGTAAGATGTTGGTTGAAAAAGGGAAAAAGAAAAATTAAAAAAAAACAGTTAATAAAATTAACTTTGATGAACTAATCAATCATGGTTAAAAAAAAGCTATGAATTCTATGTGCAGTATTCCCCTAGCGCTGGAGTTCTCCCGTTCTCTTTGATCGGTAAACTTGGTCTTGGTTTGCTGGCTGTTCGTGCTGATCTTCTGGGGGAGGGGCCTGTTGCTGAGGTTTCCAAATGTCTTTGCCGGAGGCTGAATTGCCCCACCCTTGTCCATCCGGGCTAAGCAAGCTGCTCGGGTTTGCTCTCAGGAGCTTTTGTTCCCTGCAAGCTCTCGGTACAGCTTTGGAGGACCAGGGCGAAAATGGTGGCCTCCCAATCTCCACCCGGAGGAGCTGAGAACTCAGGGCCCCGCTCCTCAGTGCGCCCCCAGAGAAAAGCAGTCACTCCCGTCTCCCTGGTCTCTGGCCGCACTCCGTGCTCACCCGGCCTGTGACGGAGTGTTTCTATCTCTGGCACCTGACCCCGTGTGGAGTCTCCAAACCCAGCAGATCTCTTCAGTGCGCTCCTGCGCCGCTCCTCCTGGGGGAGGAAGGGGAGTCTCCCCGGCTCTGCCGCTTTTTGGGTCCCTGCTGGAGGAGCAGTGGCCCAACTGCGCCACGGATCAGTTTATGGCAACCCTGAGCTGAGAGCCTGCGCCTCTGCAGCCGGCTTCCCCAGTCTGATACCTGGGAGCTCTGCTGCACTCAGTGTGGTCCTGAGACCACACTGTCCCGGGAGGATTCTACCCCCCCCCCCCCCCCCCCCCCGCTTAGCCACTGGAGCGATGACCCTCAGCGGAGCCGACTTCTAAAAGGTCCGATTTTGTGCTCCGTGGCTCTATCACTTGCCAGAAGCGGCGGCGGAGGCCCCCTCCCTCACCATCTATCCTCCCGAATATCACCTCGGAATCACTTCTCCGCACATCCTACCTTCCAGTAAGTGGTCGCTTCTCTGTTCAGAGAGTTGTTGCTACTCTCCTCTTCGATCTCCTGTTGAGTTCGTAGGTGTTCAGAATGGTTTGATCCCTATTCAGCTGAATACCTGAGACCAGACGAAATCCAGGTCTCCTACTCCTCCACCATCTTGCTCCGCCCCCATCAATTGTGTTTATATGTAGCTTTCACACTGTTTAGTTGCATCACCACAAACTAGTGACTTCATCCCTCAAAGCGTCCATTTCTCAAATGTACAGTTAGGGTAACAACACCTAGAGGTGTTCTGAAACATATATCACATATTTGAAAAAAAATTCCACATGCATTATCAAATTATAAACAAATATTAGCTATTTTATTTAAATTAATAGTGGTATTGAATCAGTAGCATAAGAATTTCAGAGACCTGGTGACTTCAGTGAAATATGTTCACACTCATTCCTTCATTCAGGATTTGGAGGAAATTGTTTTGCAGTCACGTGTACTATTTGTGTTTTTTCACTGAAGCCACTGTCTTTATTCTTAGAGTATTTGTTTAGATGGCTTAATCACTGGTGGGACAAAGGAAGAAAAACAACTATCTGAACCATATAGATGCAGTGAGAGTTGCCTGGAAAACCTCAACTCCTCCAGTAAATGGAGTAGTAACTAGGGTCTAAATAAAATAGCTCAGGACTCCCTGCTACCATGGACTATACCCCTGCACCTAGTATTTCCATATTTCTCTTGGAATCTGCAGAGGTGTACATTTCTTTTCCCACCCCAGGATGTAATTCTCTGTTTCTATTGGAATTCTCCTGCAAATCTTGTGTTAATCATGTGATGATGACAGTTTAGGAGTATCTACGTTTTAGCCCATTGGTGACTTCTGCTAGAAGACATGGCAATTTCTTCTCACTGGGAGCCATTCCTGGGCTAAGATCAACAATGATTAGTGTATTTCATCAACTACGTGGAGAATTTCCAAATCATGGGCAAAATTATGTGCAGTAATCTGCTGGCTGAAAATATAAAACTTAAAGCTGATAGGAGGCATAGTGAAAATCTTGCTAAATAAAATTAAAATGAAGAGATTGTGTTTCTGGAAAGAAAGCTTATATGGATATTTGTTTATTTCAGCATAATCAGTTCAACTGTAATTTAGGCTTAAGATCACTACTTGTGATTTTACTTATTTTTTTGGTGATATAATTAGGTTTAGCTTTGAATATATAAAGCAATAAATGTCTCCCAAGATTCACTCATTCTTTACTTTTCATAGATTTGAAGTAGAGAGGTTTTAATATGGAGTGATTTATTTCTATTTTAATATCTTAATGACTATTATGGCCAAAGTGCTTATATGTTCTACAATTTTAAATACTTCACAAGAGAAATAACGTAGGAATGGCTATAAAATGATATAATGCTGATCTGAAATCCTGAAAAGGGAACTATGGGAAAATTTGCTTTTAATCTACAAGTGACAAGCCACCTGCCACCCAATATGTCCACATCAAACTCAAAAGAACTTAAGATTCTTTATTGCCTACTTTACACAATATCATCATTTGCCATTCTCATAATTCATCTTTCCTACCAGAGATGAATGTGAGGTTTGATTATAGGTAAGACATTGTTAAATATAAAGAATTATCTATTCATTAAACAAATATATATTATAACCTTTTTGTGTGCTACTATACTTTATGTAGTATAAAGTGCCAAGCTTTGTTCTTTTTCCAAATTGCTTAAGCTATTCTAGGACATTCGAATTTCCAAATGCATTTTACAATTAGTTTGCCAATTTCTTCCAAAAAACAAAAACAAAACCAAAAAACAAAATGATCACAATTTTGATTGAGCTAAATCTGTAATTAATTTGGGAAAATTTTTCATCTTAATATTGAATCTTTAAATTCATGGGCGTGGTATATCTATTATTATTACTAATATTTTACTGTTATATAAATATACTAAGCATGCTAAACATACTTCTTACTTCTTTAGGCTTTGTTCATTTATTTTTTTCCTTAGGACTTTCTGCATAAAATGCCATGCCATCTGTAAACAGAAACACTTTTATTTCTTCCTTTTTTTTTTTTTTTTGCTTTATTGCATTGACTGGCACATTCTATACAATGTTGAATAGAATTCATGAGATATTCTTACCTTGTTTTATTTATTTTTTTTAAGATTTTATTTATTTGACAGAGAGAGACACAACGAGAGAGGGAACATAAGCAGGGGGAGTGGGAGAGGGAGAAGCAGGCTTCCTGCGGAGCAGGGAGCCCAATGCAGGGCTTGATCTCAGGACCCTGGGATCATGACCTGAGCTGAAGGCAGACCCTTAACGACTGAGCCACCCAGGCACCCCTCTTGCCCTGTTTTAGATCTTAGAATAAAAACACTCAGGCTTTCACCATTAGGGATAATGTTATCCATAAGTTTTCTTTGAGTGCCTTTTTTTTCAAGTTAAGAAACTTATTATTCCTAATTTGCTGGGAATTTTTACTATCCCTTGAACTGGAGCCAAGAGATGAAAATCAGAGAAAAAAAGTGAGTTAAGGATTGTGGGACTGAAGCCTATTTCTTTGTGTTTGCAGTTACTGTAGTTTCTACACAATTGTCTCAGATAATCTGGCTAAAGTACATGGTTTAAGTTGTCATTCCCCTATTTTAAAATCCTTTCATCTTGTCCCAGCACCTACAGGTTAAAATTCAGTTCATCAGGCATGAGGTTCATGGCCTCTGCCTTCAGCTTCAGCTTCTTATTCTTCTGCATTTTCCTGCATGCTCCCCTATACTCTTGATATTTGAACTATGTGTGTTTCCTAAAGCAGCCAATAACTATATCCTGTCTCTGTTTTGTAACTGCTATTCCTTTGGTCTGGAATGCCTTTTCAGTTTGTACTGGGCTGGAGGGAGAAGTTCCACTCACTTAATTTGAACCACCTCTATAAACCAGTCTCAAATCTTTCACACATCATTATAAATGATTGTCTCAGAGCAAAATGTACAATGACTCTCTACTCTCCTGCTTCACTTCCCTACTGGACTCTGAGCTTCTTAAAGGCACAGATCCTGGGTCCTATGTTTGTATCCTGGAGGCTTAATTTACTGGTATGTAACAAGTTGCACACACTGACAGTTTAGAATGAATTCTTGAAGGAGGCAGTTTACCTGGATTGGTCAAGGCTGACAGACAGAGATCGTTTAGGTTGGCTTATCCTAGTATTTATATAATAATATCTGAATGAATTCTTAACTTTGGAAATTATGGATGTGATGTTTATTATGAATGTCTGAGTATTAATTTCAGAGCAAGAATACATTTTTACAATGCGTCTTTAAAAGTAGAGTTGATTAGTGGTACCTGGGTGGCTCAGCTGTTAAACGTCTGCCTTCCGCTCAGGTCATGATCCCAGGGTCCTGGGATAGAGCCCCGCATTGAGCCCCGCATCGGGCTCCCTGCTCAGCAGGGAGCCTGCTTCTCCCTCTCCCACTCCCCATGCTTGTGTTTCCTCTCTCACTGTGTCTCTCTCTGTCAAATAAATAAATAAAATCTTTAAAAAAATTAAATTAAAAAATAAAAGTAAAGTTGATTAATACAATTATTTATGTAAGGAATCTGAAAGAAGTTCCATCTCTTTCTCTCAAATGATCTAAGTAGGTGAAAGAACTAATTTCTAAGTGGATTTCGTTTTGAATACATTTATAAAACTTTTCAGCTATATGAATTCCAAGAATAAATTTAATCAATCCTTATTCACACCTGGAGGATATATTCTCTCATCTTTCAAGCATCAACAGGAAGTTGACTTTACTTCCTATTTTCTCATTAGCACTGAAGAAAACACATCCTTTACTCTGTCTTAAGTCAAGAATAGTGTGGGAGTTAATCTATGCAGGACGATTTTCTAGGGACAGGTCAATTTGTAGGTGTGTGCTAGGCAATGGGAATTGAGTGATTTCTGCTCTTGTTTCAGGGCGTTAGACAAAATGTGCCTAGACAAAATTGGCAAATAAAAGCAGATGAACCTGCTTAAATTTCAACAGTAAAGTTTCATCTGGGCTTATAATTCTGTCCTATTTGGGGCCAGTTTCTCCTGCCCTACTAGTGAGATAAGAATACATCTCTTGTTCTTGGCACATCTGTGGCACATCTCTTGTAACAATTATTTGTACATTTTAGCGTTTCATGGGACCTATTGCCCAATTAAACTATAGCTAACAAAGGGGTTTTTTGGTCACATGGTATTTGACTTCCTTTCAGAAAGGGCCACTCCAGAGTATGGCAGACTTCATCCTCAATATTGCCACTTTATTTTAATGAGAGGCAAGAGTTTGTTGTCTGGGAAGCCCATGGCAGAACACTATAGTGATAAGATGTTCTGTTGATGCTATCAAATGTTTGTCTGACACTAAGGTTCCCATTAGCACTTAGAGAGAGTCCTGGAAAAATCTCTGTGAATATCATTCAGACCTCCAAGACACAAATCATATATTTTACTCATTTGGTTCTCACATACTCAATTTTCCCCTTTAAATTAGAATCAAGCAATGTGAGACATCTGCAGTAAAATGAGGCTATACATAGAAATACCTGAACAAGAGTTGTTTTCTGTTTTCTTTTGTTTTTCCTTTAAGTGTCTTGTATTTTTCTTAAATAGTAATTAGGATTAAAGACTATATGCTAGGTCATTAAGAAACATCAGATATTAGAAAATGGAAAACTCTATTTTAAATCTGTGGTATAAGATTACAAAACTTAAATACTTAAATAGTAATACAGGTTTAAATCTAGTGATACGATATACATGTTTACAAAATTTTGGAAAGAAAACAAAACAATGTAAAATAAAGTGGAAAGTAATGCCAATGTATAGATGACCAAACACTAATAATTTTTCTCAACAAAGGAATAATCTCTAGTCCTAAGAACACTGCTTCTCTGGGGACACCTGCCTGGTTCAGTTGGTAGAGCGTGCAACTCTTGATCTCAGGGTTGTGAATTCGAGCCCCACATTGGGTGTAGAGATTACTTAAAAATAAAATCTTAAAAAAAGAAGAACACTGTTTTTCATGACTTTCTATACTTGGAGTCCAGGAAAATGTCTTTGAACAGCTGCTTTGAATATTGGCAACCTAGGGGAGGGATAGCAGTAGACTATGTTGCTTAGAATGAACCACTTAGACAATTTACCATTTGCTGTCTTTGTAATGATCTAATAGCTTCAGTGTTTATCCAGATCTGTTGTCAGGATTCTAAACTCTGTGAGTTACGACTTCAGGTGTATGTCTTTAATGAAACAAAGGCAATGATTCTGGTTCAGCATTGCCTAATCGATGCAGGAAAACATTAGCTCAATAAGTATTTTTAATACTGGATTGGAAACTGGTTTTACTACAGTCAAACTCTGGAGGGCAGTATTTCTCAACGTTTTGTCCAAAATGAGGCCAGATTAACTAAAATGTGGTTTTCTAAGCCCCAATGTAGGTATTTTTAAGTAACTCCTCAAGAAAATTTTCACACTAAATGTTTTGAGAAACATTATTCAGAACTGTATTTTATTAGGTGAGTAATGTAGGTTATTCTGGAATTTCCTTTTAAACTTTCATAATCCCAGATGTACTATGTCTCCAAATCAGATCAATTCCATCACTTCAAAGTTACTGGAATTGACTTCCTTATCAACATCAACAGCATGTTGTAACTCACATTTATTTATTTCTAAGTGACTAGGTCTATAGTATTTAATATAGTTGCCACTCGGTCATATAGCTATTGCACCCTTGAAGTAATGTGATTGAGAAACTTAAGTTTTATTACATTTTAAGTTAGTTTAATTATAACTTTATAAATGTATACTTAATTTATGTATTGAGAAGGTTTTACGTGTGTTTGAACCAATTTGGAAATATGAATTTACTTTTTTAACTGATAATTTTATGAAATCTCAGCATAAATAAAGTATTCTGGTAGAAATTTAGCATCCAAATTGAGATGTGTAAGATAAAATATGTAGCAGACTTCAAAGCTTTAGTATGAAAAAAAGAAGGCAAAATATCTATTAGTAGTTTAATATTATTTATATGTTAAAGTAATAACTTGTATATATTAAGTAAAAAATATTTTTACCTCTACCTGTTTCTTTAAAATTTTTTTTATTTTTTTAAAAGATTTTATTTATTTATTTGGTAGAGAGAGAATGAGAGATAGAGAGCACGAGAAGGAAGAGGGTCAGAGGGAGAAGCAGACTTCCCACTGAGCAGGGAGCCCGATGTGGGACTCGATCCCGGGACTCCAGGATCATGACCTGAGCTGAAGGCAGTCGTTTAACCAACTGAGCCACCCAGGCGCCCTGTTTCTTTAAAAATTTTTAATGTGGCTAACTAGAAAAACTTTAAATGGCATGGAGGACTCTCATTGTATTTCTGTTGGACAGCACTGTCCTAGAGTGAAGAAGCAGATATCATTAACTCTGAGCAATACCATCCCTAAGCATTAGTGAAAGAGCTTTGCTTCCAGGAAAGCCTAGAAGATGAGGAGTAATAAAAGGACTGGTAGGCAGGAAAGCTAAAATTATAGGAATGATGATTCACCAACTTCACATTTTAACTTAGTGATGAAGTAAACAGAAATACTAGTGTCAGGTTTGTTTTGCTAATCATTCCTTAAGAATTTTTGCTCAGTATGCAGGATTATAATTATTATTATTTCCTCACGCAAGGCTAGCATTCAGAAATAATAATCAAGGAATCAAGGAGTGTGTAAGTGAGAACAACTCTCTTTACATAGTAAGATATAGGTAATGTTCCATTCATTCAATTTCATAATTAATATTGTCATTGGAAATTATGCTTAAGAAGTATCATCCTCATAATTGTCCTTCAATTTTATATAACAGTCAGTAAGGAGGACAAACTGAGGGAGGGTAAAAAGTTTTCAGGAGGGCCAATGAACAAAAAGATCTAATAAGCCAATCTCAATATGTGTTAAAATCAAGAAAATTGCCTTTCTCTTCTTAACCCCCTCCTTCCCTTCTCTTTTTTACTGTTTCTATCTCTTCCTTTCCCTTCCTGAGCAATCTAATCTTAAATTAGGTAGGGTGGGGTAAGCAAAGTAGTAGTCTACACTAAATGGAAGGGTCATGATGGATGAAAGCAGGGTTCAGAGCCCAGGGCGGGGATGAGGAAGGTATTCACACAGGAGAAAAATGGAGTTGAGGAGTAGAAGTCCCAGCAAAGTGAAGAGGGCAGTCCAGTATGAGATATTGGACCTAAGTGAGGTGAGGCTGGTATCCTCATGGGGTGGAACAGGCAGCCCTTAGCAGAGTGCCAAAGCCTAGAGTAGGTGAAGAATCTTTTGTGCTGTGAAATGATTGGGCATAGAGTATGTAGCATGGGCAGAAGAAGGAGCATTCTACACAGGTGGGTGGTAGTTGAGGCTAGTCACAGGGTGTCAGAGATGAAGTGTGGTGTAAAGAACACATACACAGGAGAGGAAATGTGGTGGCTATGGGGATTAAATAAATAAATATGTTAATGGTGATGGATGCTAGTACCAGAGAATGAAGTTATAAACATGGAGGAGAGAAAAGGAGTAAAGGAGAATGATGTTTGACTGAATTTGGAATTATTAATGGAAACTGAGATCACATATATATATATATCTCTCTCAGATTTTGGCTCTTATATGCCATTCTCTTCTCCAAGAAACTAGAGATTGCTGGAGAAATGACTGAAGCGCAAGGATAGGGTGACCAAGGTCCAAGATGAACCTGGCATCACTTATAACAAAAAATAAGGAAGCATTCAAAAAATAATGTCTTAAGGACACAAAAGCCAGCTTGTTCTGGGACAATTTAAGCATAAAAATAAACATGATAGTAATGGATTATGATCCACTGAATGCAATGGAGAACCAGTAGCTCCAGAAAATAAAGAGAGATATGGGCATGAATTTGAAGTTTGGCAAGGAACAGAGTATTTATGTAATTTCAGAACAACTCCCCACAAAATACCTATAATTACAAAGGGAAAAATAATAATATTTTTGAGACTAGATACCTGGCAGTTATCACCCTTATAAAGATATCAAACATCATTAGTATGGGAAATATTGAAATCTTGTGCCTGTTATAGGCTACAATGAGAAAAACATAGGATCGCTTCTGTAATAACCAGCCAAAGAAGCATACCTAAAACTACATGAGGGAACATCAGATAAAATCAGCTGAGGAACATTCCACAAAATGGTTGGCCTCTAACCTTCAAAAGTATCAAGAACTTAAAAATTAAGGAAAGACTATGGAACTGTTCCATCTTGAAGATGACTGAAGAGACATGACAAGTAAGTGCAATGTATGTTTTGAAAATATATTTCTGTGCTCTAAAGGACATGGTGAAGCCAATGTTCACATTTAATGGGGTCTGAGGATTACATTGGTAAGGACTCAATGTTAATTTCCCGATTCTAGTGTTTTGTCATTATGTAAGAAGAAGTCTAAAGTACTAACGTGTTTGGGGATGATGGGGCATCATGTTCTCAACTTGCTGATAAATAGTTCGTGAAAAATAAGTTGGTTTTTTTTTTTTACCGTTTTTGCAACTTTATGCATTTTAGAAGGTTTTCATATAAAAATTAAAAGTCAAGAGAAAAAAGTACCTATTTTTAAAAATCTCTGATCCATTAGATGATGGGTATTTCCTTTCTAACTTCGAGTGGCTTTGGCTTTTTTCAACTAAGAACCAAGCTCTTAAACTAAGAGAGGATGGGTGAGGGGTTTTAGAAGTTTGAAAAGAAAGGAGAAATTTGAAGTACTCATCTCAGAGAACACAAAAGAGAATAGGCTAAGGGTTTAGAATATGGCACTGGACAACATCTAGGGCCCATTTGAGGGTAGAGGTCATAAATTTAAAGTGAAAACAGAATTTTTTGTTCAGTTATACTCATCGGCAAAGGTGTAGTCTAGAGCAGAAAGAGAGTTTGGCTTAATTCAGATTGTGGCTTTTCCAGGGGAGTATGAAAAAGCAAAAGAAAGAAAAGACAGTTAAGGGTATGTGCAAGGGAGTTATAATGACTGACTGTGGGAATAGAAGCTGCTGTAGGTTATAAACATGATGTACGTTGTTGAAGAAGAATGTGTTCTTTTCCTGACTCAGCCTTATTAATGCAAGTGTTCCGAAATCCTTCCACTCCTAATTGGAGGAAAATAGAGCCCGTTTTTTTTAAAAGGTGGAGTGCCATATCCTTCCCAGATTACTGTGGGTACATTTCTATCACTAATGTTACAGCATTATTTCATAATTATACCTTGGGTGTTTGTCTTCCCAACAACACTGAGAGGTTCTTTTTTTTTTTTAAAGATTTTATTTATTTATTTGACAGAGAGAGACACAGTGAGAGAGGGAACACAAGCAGGGGGAGCGGGAGAGGGAGAAGCAGGCTTCCCGCGGAGCAGGGAGCCCGATGCGGGGCTCGATCCCAGGACCCTGGGATCATGACCTGAGCCGAAGGCAGACGCTTAACGACTGAGCCACCCAGGCGCCCCAACACTGAGAGGTTCTAAAAGATGAGATGCTTTTTATTTTTTTAAAGTGCTCAGCACAGAGCCTGCTACATAGTGACCAACCTATTAGTCTTATAAGGAATCATTTTATTTTTTTGGAACAAAATCTCCATCTTGTGGCAAAACAGAATATTGTCGCTATAGGCTTTAAAGTTGTCATTGTATCTTAGTAGTTACTAATATAAATATAATTACTTTCTGGTCTTTGGACTCTAAACTACATAGGATTAAGTATAAAATTATACACCTGAAGGCACTCAATTTTTACCTCTTTGCTTAATTAAGTCTCTGTCAACGTAATTTAAAAGTTTGGTTCTCTTTAACTGCATTTTGTTTGCTTGTTTCAAGGGCAAAAAAAAATCATATTTGCGTAAGACAGGAAGGTGTTTTTTTCAAAAGCCTGGAGAAGTTTCCCAGGACCCAAATACAGAAAGTAACATAAGTTTAGACTTCTTGAGAACTGAAAAGCGATCAGGAACACAGGCCAGATCTCCATTTCTCAGGGTCAGAAATTACTTTCTGCCCCTCTTTTTTATTTTCCTCTCTCTCTACAGAGCTTTCATCTGATCCCTCAACTTGAAAATGTTTCAGAATGACTGGCCTTGGCCCATTTCTACGTTAAGTCATGTGTTTTAGATCCACCAGCTTACTGGCAAGATCTTTGTATGCCAGTCCTAAAATGCAGATAATCTTTTGTCAACAGGCCTGCCTGTGGATGGGCTGCTTCTTGAACCGTTTTTCCTCTCCTGGCTCAGTCAGTTGTGATAACCAGGGGAGGTCAGTGATTTCACCCAGAGGGAATCCATGGGCAGGTCTCTTTATCAGTAGCCTTTCAAACAGAAAAGCTGGATAACTAAGAACATATCAGATAAGGAATGGATTATAAGAATTAGAAACTTTACACAATTGTGGAAGAAATAAGTCCAGAAAAGGAGTCAGAGGCTCAGAAAAAAAAATCACCGTCAGCCTCCAGAAGAATTTCCAGCTTTACATTTCAGAGTATTGTGGAAATATAATTTTAGTCCCAGTGATCCGATGAAGAACATCTGTAAAATGAATCTCTATCAACAGCATATTTCCTTAAATTTGGCGTTGGTGCTTTGCTCCCAGTAGTATATTCACTAACTTTTGTGATTTGGCCTGACATTTCTCACAATAAGGATGCTAACTTGATGAACTTGATGTTAAAATTCACAAATGACAATCATCCATAATAGTGTCCCATTTGCTCCAGTTTACCATCTATGAGATGCATTGTATTTAGGTTTAATGTCCTTCATGGTTTTGTGTCGACATGACTTTCCTCCCTGAAATTTCTTTGGAATCTGTGAAAACTATGAGAGTTTGGCTTACTCTTTTTCAATATTAAAGGAGATTGATATCCTGCATAATGAGTTTAAGAATATCTACAGGCAGGTTCCTGGAGTCTCTGGAGATTAATAGAATCAGCTATTGTTTTCAGGCCTAGCATTGTCACTGAGGAAAGTGCTGGATATTAACCAGAATTTTTTGGTTGTCATTTTTTCCAAAACAAGATTTTCATGAGTAGTAAATTTTCTAGAGTGTATGAGAAAAAATGTTATGGGGGATGAGAGTTTAGCTATAAATGTTTATGGGTGGCTTTAAAAGTTTTCTAACAAGAGAACACAGAAAACCAAGAAAGGGAAAAATAATTTAAATTTTATTGCTACTTATAAAGTTTTAGAGAGCAAATCAAAGTGTTGGGGGAGGGGAAAAAAGTCTGTAGAGGCTAAATGACCTCCTCCTAGCCCTATAAGCACTGAATTTGCTGTATTTGAACAGGGAAGGTGGAATTAGACTATAGGTATTTTGCAAGTCTGTAGTGAGAAGAAATACTTCCGTTTAAATCATATAGCACAAAGAAGGGAATGCTGTAGAATAAGCAGTCTTACTTTCTCATACTACAATATTTCCTAAAAATCTGTTCCCAGATTTGAGAAGGTTGTCTTCTAATCCCATACCACATATGCCGAGGTCAAGCCCTATAACAGATAGTTTATAGAAAGCTCATCTCTTTGCCATTTTCAATTTACTTTTCTTAAATATGAATTGAAGGCAAAAATGTACTTCTGGTCTATGCTTAGGTTTAGCACTGAGTATAAACTAGAGGAAAAAGAGAATCAGATGAATAATATCTCTGTTTAGCCAAAAGATGCTTTTGGGTATTTGTAATCAAGTCTATGGCTATAGAATGTGAAAGTGTATGGGAAAACATGTTAATTTAAAAGTAAAAAAAAAAAATAGTACACTGGTTCAAGTTAACAGTATTTATCATACCAAGGAGCTTATATAGGATGAAGAATATAGCTATAAAATCTACTGTATCCCTTAGGTATATGCCATGTAGGTACAACCTGCCAGAAACTGGCATCAAAGGAAAGTACATGCTGCCAAAACAATGACTCTTGTGTCATAATATGATACTGCCTTAACCTGTAGTATATGAAATTACCTGTCAGCTGTAACAAATTATTGCCCAGCCAGTTGTGGGTTCCCTAGTCAGAGAGGGGGTCTCAGTTGCAACCACTCCAAATCGCAGACATTTCTCTCAGGACAGTCTTCTTCCCAGCTCCTACCTTCACTCTCCTATGGGGTCCCTGTCAACCAACATCTCCTGTTGTCCCACTTTTATCTCCCTTCAGCCCTTCTCCTGACCTGCTTGATGATTGCTTAGATCTATCAATAGCTGCATCATCTAAGTGGAAACATCATCTTGTGTCAATGTTTCAAGTATTCCTGGACATCATTCCTCCTCCCATATTGCTAATAATAATTTAACTGTAATTTAGTCTACTCAGAAATGATCATTAACTGGAAAATATATTCCATTAATCTCAAACTAAGTGTGCCTTCTCAATTCAAATTTGCTTTAATCAGAGTCCCCAAATGACAGTTGTCACTCTAAAGCTACTGATGGGTTGGGAAATATGATGAAGTGGAGATAGAAATAAAAAGACAAAGTATTTTTTAACTGATTGTGGTTAAACTTTCTTATTTTGCTAAATTTTTAGAAACATAAGTCCCTTGGGACCATTACCTACCCTAATCCATCAAAATTCCAATAATGCAGCCTCAGATCACTTGAAATGTGTAAGAGCTCTGTCATACTGCTGGATAGATTGAGTTGTTATTAATGGAAGTCCTAAGGTCAAATGAACTGCTGAAGAGATAATGGTCTACTTGAACAATTGATTTTTTTGAGATTACAGAAAATTTCAACCCCCCCAAAAAAAGAAAAAGAAAAAGAAACATATACTTATATCAAGGTCCTTCTGAAGACGCTTATGTAAGTGAGCACTCTTAGATCTTTAATTCCACTAGCTTCCCAGTATATCTGTGACCATAACCCCAGTACCTACAGTATATGGCATATAGTAGGTCCATAAAAATTACCTGTTAAATGCATGGGTTAATATACTAAAATGAAGAAAAAAAGGTGTAACATTGAGTATTTGAATGGTGCTACTAGAATCCATGTCCTTTTCTCCTGAAGATAGAGATCTCTTCTGGTCTTCTATCTTGTCCCCACCACCTTCTGATGAACTTCAGGAGAATTTTTTCTTCTTCCAATATGAATATCCCGGAATGCATGTCTAGACTCAGAGTGTAGGCCCTGATATCCTGGAGATATCTGACCTCATAGTCATCATCATGACTGTCACCTGCATCTTCACCACTTCTAGCATCACGATTCAGCTTATAATAGACAAAAAACCTCTTATTATCATTCTGAGCAATTTGGCCCCTAAAGACAAGTCCCTCATTCCAAAACAGGATAGTCATTTACTTTTTCATGCAAAGAGACCCATTTAAAGTGTATCCTGTAGTCATCACACTCAGAAAGGAGCAGTCCCTCTGCTGCCACTACCCTCCTCCAGGAAAGGGGTAGACTTCACCTGGTAGAGAGAGTAGGAAAACAACAAAGGACCTTAAAAATGTCAGAAATAGTAGGTACCAGTTTGAAGTACTCCCAATAATCAATGATAAAAGATGCAATGAGATAAGTGCCCAGAGGGAACCACTAGTGATAGTGGAGTCAGAGAAGAGGGAATCTATTTGCACTTGTTGGAATTGGAAATTTGGTGATTGGAATTGCAGCTACAAGTGTGGGCTTCCATAAATGAGTGGAAAGGAAGACTGAAGCTACATTTCCAAGGTTTCGAGCATCAGTCTAACAAAATTTGTCTGTGGGTGAGGAAAACTTATTTTCCCTCACCCCTTCTAGGTTCTGGGCTAAGACTTTTTTGAAATAAATTGATAAGAGTTTCTAGAGCTTTAGTCATCTCTCTTCTGGAACAAAGAGGGAGACGCCCTTAGAAATGGAAATTTTCCTTACAAATGTCAGTTTCTCTTACAGAAAGGTAACTTCTACTGGGTTTTCAGAACTTCTCTTGTATCTTCCATTTCTTACAAGTAATCAACCTAAAATAATCCTCATCCCAAGGAGGCATATTTTGGGGGTGGCAAATTCCGTTCCTTTTCAATTATTTGGTGGGCAGTAGTAGCTGCACAAAGTTTCTGAGCAGAGACCTGACATAATCAGATTTGTGAATCAGGAAGGTTAGTCTAGAATAACACAGGAAAAAGGAATAGGACTAGTTAAGAGACAACTGTACAAGTGAGTCCAACTGCAGCTAAGAGCAAATCAAGAGAAATAGCAAAGGGGGATATTGGAAAAGTCTGCATACAGTAGGCTTTAGGTTGACTTTGATCGGAAAGGGATCAAGGTACTTGACCGAACACATAAGCACTGAAGTTATTAGATTGAAACAGATCGCTCCAATGATCATATGAACTTCCACTGGTACTCTATCAAAACTTATTCTTACATTTCTATCTAAATCTAGTAATAATATTGAGAGTCTCTTTGTCTTGTTTTGCATTTTAAGTAGAGTATATTTCTTAGAATCAAGGACCATTAACTAGTAGGCATCAAGGCACATTGCAGGACTTAAGCTTGGTTTAGCTTACCATCATAAATTTAAAAAAGCAACCTATTTTCTTTTCAAATGAACATAAATTTGAATAAAATGTGCGGCTTTTAAAAAGAATCATGGAGATTAGTAATTTTATTCAGTGATAGCTGAAGGTCACAGAATGCCATTAAATTATAATAAAGTTTGTCTACCCAAAATCTTGATAGATAGCTCTGGGAACTTAGAATTTTCCTGGGAAAAAAAAATTATTTTTCTCTTTTTCAAAGAATAGAAAGCAAAAGCCAGTAAACATTTAGGCCTTCTGCCAAAGGAAAATCATCTATGCCTAGAATGGACAAATTCCCAGCACATGAAGATTTTTTTTCTTCATTTCCATGGCATAGTCACGTCTTATTCCAAGAGCCTATGCTAGAAAATTGTTGAACCACTGAGCATGTCATTAAGACCACCTTCTCCCTTAAAAAATAGTTGGACATCAAAGTCCTGGCAGTGATTCTTGTGCTTACATAGAAAAACTTCTCATGACATCCAAAGCCTAAGGATAATTATTTAAAAAAATAGAAAATAAATAAATACCTGTTGCTTTGTTGCTAATGCTAGACAGGGAGTGTGCTTAGTGATTATCTATTGAGTTATGTATTACTGTCTTGACTTTGGAAATGAGGGAATTGTGTCATAGAAGTTAAGAAATTTGTCCAAAGTTATAAAGCTGCAAAGTGAGGCAAAGATTTGGATTTGTGTCAGTACTATTTTATAGTATTAATGCTTCTACTGTAAGAACACAGTTTGGAAATTAACATTTATTGAACACTTTCCAAGGTGGAACTTTAGAGTTAAACATTGCAATAGAAAAAAGAGACCTCACAATTTGCTCTCTAGTCTGCTAAAAGGTAGACGAAATAGTAGAGTTTTATTCAGGGTAATATCTCCATTGAAGTCTATTTACCACTTGACATTTCTCAAAATCTATTGTGACTTCAAGAGTATATTCTGATTTCTAAATATATATATATGTACACATATATATATATGTATAGTATGTGTGTGTAGTGTATATGTATAGTATATTCTGATTTCTACTAGATCTCATTGTTTTCACCAGTGGTGCACTAGTCTGTCTAAGCCTGTAATGCTGCAAACGTCTCTTGAAATGGTGTTTCAACTTCCACCCTGGACCCTCTACACTCAGTTTCCAAAAGCAGCAAGCGCAATGTTTTTAAAATGTAAACCCAAATCATTGTATCCTGCTCAGGATCCTCCAAAACTGTTCTGCCAAACTTTGTTTTGACTCCTGGCTCTCTCCCTGACCACATTCCTTACCACTCTTCCTATCCTTTATTGTGTGACAGCTATACTGGTTCTGCTGAAATTCAAATCAAGCAAAGTTTGCTCTTGCCTCAGACCATTTTTTTTTTCCTCTCTGGAATGCTTTCTCCTTGATTTGCACTTCTTTTTCATGTAGGTCTCTGCAGAAAGCCTGTCCTTGATTATTCTACAGGAAAGAAAAAAAAAAAAAAAAGCACACCTGAGTCTGTCTCTGTCTCTTGTCTTCGCTTGATTTATCTTTACAGCTCTTGTTACTATTTGAAATTTCATCATAGACCTATTTAATGCCTATCTCTCCAGCAGGATGTGAGCTCTATAAATGTATGTCTGATTTTGTTTACTGCTGTGTCCTCAGTGTCTACAACAGCGTCAGGCACATAAGAAGCTCTTAATAAATATTTCTTGTATGAATGAATGAGTGGATGAATGAAAGAAGAAAGGAATCCCATCACCACTTACCTCATTTGATTTCATCAGTGTTCTGAACATGACAGAGTATTGCAGGGATCATTTTATCCATTTGCTGTTATGTTACAGCCAACATGTTATGTTACACCTTTAACTCGAGAGACTTGGCAAATGCAGGATTTAATGTATGTGTTTATTTTGATGGTTAGGAAAAGAGAATCCACTCTCCTTCTCTTGTCCATGAGAAAACCATGGGAGGCCAGGAGGCTGCTAGCAGTGACAGGAGAGAAGGCAGCTGAAGAGAACCAGAGAAACAGCAAAAACCTGATGACACTGGGGCGCCTGGGTGGCTCAGATGGTTAAGCGTCTGCTTTCAGCTCAGGTCATGATCCCAGGGTCCTGGGATTGGGTTCCACATCAGGCTCCCTGCTCAGAGGGGAGTCTGCTTCTCCCTCTGCCTCTCTCTCTCTCTGTGTCTCTCATGAATAAATAAATAAAATCATAAAAAAAAACCCTGATAACACTGAACCTCACTACAACTAGTGAACATACCTACCTCTGCATTTTAGTTGCATTTATAACTTTTGAATACCAAAGCCATTGGGATTTTTACTACTTGAAATCAAAAGCGGCTTAGATGCTACAAGTTCACATCATATGTTTTGTTATTTAGCAAATACAACTCTCCTTCACACCTCTCTTTTCTATATTACCTATACATATTAGATTTTTAAGAAGAGGAATGATTAACCTGTGTTAACCTGTATTGTCAACAAGATACTTTTTTAAAGCATTTGGGGACTCATTTAAAGACTAGATCATTGGCTAGATTTTTACTGAAATTGTTTTTGCATTTTTGTCTTTTCTGTTTGTTGCATATATTTTTAGTTTGTTTCAAGGAATTCCAGTTCTAAGAGATTTTGCTATCTTTGAAGTGTGATTGTCATCACATACTAAGTTGATCTCTTGGTTTTGTGAGAAATAAGATTGGTATTTCCAAAATAAACACAAATGCATCTGACTTTTTAAAAAAAATAAACAGCATAAGTTACAAGAGCAAGCAAAATTTAGACACTGTATAAAAATAAGTGAAGGTGAAACAAATGTACAAATAGGTACATTGAGTTTCTTTTAAGGGACCATATGCAAAATAGATATGTATATATCAAGAGATATTCATATGAAGTTAATGTCAAATCAGCTTCTTCATTGGCTTGAATTATTTCTGAAGTTCAAACAAGTTATATTGTATCATTTTAGGAAAAAAAGAGGAAATGAAGATTTATTTTCATGGAAAAATAACATAAGTGAAGGCAACATGAAACAAAATAGCAAGGGAAAGAATATGTGTGGGGAGAAAAAGAAAAAATTAAAATTCCATTTAAGACTATGTAGTGCAAGAGTTGGTGATAGCATTATATTTGTCCTCATATACTTGACAAGTGCATAGTAAAGGTGCAGACATTGTCATCCTATTGAATTCTTCCATAGCAAAGATCATGGGCTGGTCCAGGGAATGATTATGTTTTGATCCTAGAATCTCCATTTCCTGAAAGTTAGATGCTATTTTGATAATTTATGTTAATGTTAACCAGTCCGAACTTTTAAAACAATTATAATGAAATGACATTCTGTTGTGTGATAATCTTGTACTAGTTGTTAGCTGTGCTATTGGTGATAGCCTTGTTAAATTAATTTAGTTTTTCTTGCATTGTGTTCTATGGTACACTAAGTGTACCAAAATGCTAGTAACTGTGCAACAACAAAAACAACAACAAAGGAGTGGATCTCTTTTTGAAAATACATATGTTAGAGAGATACTAAATTAGTATTACTCCAGTTCTTTCCTGAAAAACATACCAAAGATTTTAACATTCTAATGGGTATTTTATATATCCTTGTGCTTATTTTCAAATTTATGGGAACACTTTTAACATCTGAAGAAATTAGTATCCTAAGGAGCACAATTTGGAATTTGCTGATATAAGTATTTTAAAACAATAGGGTATAGATGCACTATTCTAGGGTATTTTCATAACTTTTTTTAACCATTTCACCCTATTAACTTGAGGACACTACTTTCTCTCTCTCTCCCCTTGTCACACTTTCTCTCCTCTCCACCAATAATATTTGAAATCCATTTTCACATCAGCATCTGTGATTATACGTTATTACATTTATGGCAACTTAGGAAGTTCCATTTGCCCCTGTAAGTATGTGGGACCTTCTTATAAATGACCTTTAAATTCTCTTTTCACTAATATTGAACCTTAGACTAGCCTTTATGTACATAGTGCAGTGTATCACCAACCAGTATTTGTTGAGTGCCCTGAAGGTTCAAGGGGAAACAAAGATTTATGAGACAGAACATAAACTGTAAGTTTCTTGAAGACAATGTGACTCTCAGAGCTAGTCTTAGACCTGGCATACATAGCTAGCATCTTTATTTCTTAATTGACCAACACCCTAGAGGATTTTAGTCTTCCAGGACCTTTGATCATACTAAGAAAACTCCCCAGCAGTATCACAGTGGTTTTAAGGTATTTTAGAAAATGAAGGCATTCTGGTCTGTACCAGAAAAATAAAGACTTGGAAGAGAAACAAAAAAATGACACTGACTAGAATTATACACTACCAAAGTGCTAACAAATTCTGTATTGTTTTGCTCATCTGAGGGATGGAACTAGGTAGTTCTGAAGAGCTCTCAACCAAATATTAAAAGAAAAGTGGCGAGTATTTACATGTTCCTTGTTGAAAAACATTAAGACGAAGTAGTAATTATTTGAAAAAAAAATGGAAATGGTCAATCAATAAATATGATTGCTAAAATTTTTGAACTGTTTTAATCCTTTTAGGTGAATGAACCAACCGATTCCTGTTGTACTGTGGGCCTATAGGCAAATTTTACTCAATAAGTTCTCCAGCCATTCATTGATATTTTTATTTATTTGGAAGTCTGGGATTACCCAGTAATAGCTGAGAAGGTGCTCAAGTTCAGTGTGCATAGAAGGATTTGGTCTCACGGCATTTTGAGGAACAGAGAAAACTTATATTTTTCCATCTGCCTAATCTTATCTGTTCCCTGGGGTTTACTAACCCTTCCTGATTACTCTCAAGCCCCTCCCAACCTTCTTCATTCTCTCCCCTCCATTTATGTTCTCACCCACTTCACACCAGGACATTTTGCATTATCTCATAATTATTCCTTTAATTATTGCTGACATTGCCAAGAGTAGAACATCTACAAGGAAAACAAATCTCTCTTATTATTGATTGCCTCTCCTACATGGCATAATTCTGCTATGTACAAATGTTAAAAGACTTCTTTCCCGTGAGTGAAGACAAAGTGGGGAAAAGAAACATAATTCCCCATTTGGGCAAAGAGCCTTCTAATAACACTTTTACCATCTTCCTTAGTAATTGAATTCAACTGAATGATCTATGTATCTTAGTCATTTCCTTTCAGCTTCTATGGCCATGCAACTAATTTTGTTGAATGAAATGAGAATTGAGTTGCTAAAAGGGATCTAGGGTTCATTTTTTTTTTTTTTTTTTTGTAGGAGAGGGAGGATACTCACATTAGTCTTTATTGTTAAGTGTGATGCTGATGTTAAGATGTTATGGCTGGAGGTGCAGTGGTCATCTTAAGTAGGTGGGGAAGCTTGAGCATGAAAACAACCAACAGTTGTACAAAAACATAAAAGTAGTTGAGGTTCTTCATGATTTTATGAAGCATCAGATAAAAGCAGGAGTGCCTGCCTTTTGCCTTGTTTTATGCAAGAAAAAAACCCTTTTGACTATTTAAAGGTGGTCTTCTAATAAAAAGACCACCCCCAATGATGGACATTGGGGGAGGGTATGTGCTACAGTGAGCGCTGTGAATTGTGTAAAACTGGTGAATCACAGACCTGTACCCTTGAAACAAATAATACATTATATGTTAATTTAAAAATATATATAATGGAAAAATATTTTAAGAAACAGTAGTATTTTGTTGTTATATTCCATATGTGTTCACTATGTCCAATATCTCCATTTAATATAAGTGATATTTGAAAGTAGAGCTGGGTTAATCATGCCAAGAAGAACATAAAGGGAATACTGAGGGAAAAAAATGTTAATGCTCATTTGAGCTAAAAAATGAAGGCTGCATGAAGGAAGAATGGTAAAGAAGCAAATAATATAATAATTATTATATGCCTGGGAGGATGTTAGGTGATTTGCATAGGTTGAGCTCATTTGATTTTTGTAAAAATGCTGTGAGTTAAAGTTATATACATTCTATTTAGTGGAGAATTATAATTCTTTGAAGCAAAAGAACTTCCCTTAAGTCATATAATTAATGAGTGCGAGAGCCAGGATTCATACTCAGGTTTGTCTGCCCACTTCATTACTTTAACTTTTCAGTTCTTCTAGAATTAAATATGGGAGTGTTTTTATTCTGATTTTTTTAACTGTAGCAGTGCTTATTAGCTTGTTTCATTTTCACTTAAATGATGCCTTTAGAATTTTGAGGGCCAAGGAAAAAGAATAAATAAGATGAAGGAAAAGTATTTTGTTCACTTCTGCTCAAAAGTACTTCCCAAATAAGGTCACTGATGGTCTAATTAAAAAAAAAAAAAAATCCTTGTTCAGTGGGTTCACTTTATGTCTTAGGAAGAACCATGTACTCTCTTGCATGTTCCTGAGCATTACTGTGGGAGTTCATTTATCAGAACTTCATTTTATTTCTCCCCCTTGTTCTTCACATGATCGTTCTGGAAGTTGTGAGTCTTAAGTGCAAAGTCAAATTGTTGTGGAATCACACATTAGAATCATAAAGACGTTAACATAAATCCTGTTTCTACATAAGGATTTTACCTTATGCAAATTATTTAACTTCACTTTACTTGTCTGTATCATTGTGATATACACACGCACCTCACAGTAAGAGTTTTAGGATTGTATATGTAAAGCAGCAAGCATAGAATGATCATTAGTAGTATGGAATATATAAGCTCCAGTCACACAGCCCTAGTTTCATATCTTGGTTCCTTCATTACTATCTGAGTAAACTGGTAATTTTACTTAACCTCTCTGACCCTTTCTTACCTCTCTGTAAACATTAAAAATACTCTTTTTGTAATAGCTGTGAAATTATAAAACAATAATAATTCATTTGGGGGGGGCGCCTGGGTGGCTCAGTCAGTTAAGCATCTGCCTTCAGCTCGGGTCATGATCCCAGGGTTCTGGGATTGAGCCCCGCATCGGGCTCTCTGCTCGGCGGGAAGCGTGCTTCTCCTTCTCCCACTCCCACTTCCCCTGCTTGTGTTCCCTCTCTCGCTGTCTCTCTCTCTCTGTCAAATAAATAAATAAAATCTTTAAAAAAATAATAATCCATTTGAAATGCTTATCATAAGATAAGCATGAATATAAAGGCCAGTATCCAAAATCTATAAAGAACTTATCAAACTCAACACCCAAAGAACAAATGATCCAATCAAGAAATGGGCAGAAGACATGAACAGACATTTTTCCAAAGAAGACATCCAAATGGCTAACAGACACATGAAAAAGTGCTCAACATCACTCAGCATCAGGAAAATCCAAATCAAAACCTCAATGAGATACCACCTTACACCAGTCAGAATGGCTAAAATTAACAAGTCAGGAAACAACAGATGTTGGCAGGGATGTGAATAAAGGGGAACCCTCCTACACTGTTGGTGGGAATGCAAGCTGGCACAGCCACTCTGGAAAACTTTCTGGTTCCTCAGAAAGTTGAAAATAGAGCAACCATATGATCCAGCAATTGCACTACTGGGTACTTACCCCAGAGATACAAATGTAGTGATCCGAAGGGGTATGTGCACCCTGATGTTTATAGCAGCAATGTCCACAATAGCCAGACTGTGGAAAGAGCCAACATGTCCATCGACAGATGAATGAATAAAGAAGATGTGGTATATATATACAATGGAATATTATGCAGCCATCAAAAGGAATGAAATCTTGGAATTTGCAACAACGTGGATGGAACTGGAGGGTATTATGCTGAGCAAAATAAGTCAATCAGAGAAAGACATATATCATATGACCTCACTGATATGAGGAATTCTTAATCTCAGGAAACAAACTGAGGGTTGCTGGAGTGGTGGGGGGTGGGAGGGATGGGGTGGCTGGGTGATAGACATTGGGGAGGGTATGTGCTATGGTGAGCGCTGTGAATTGTGGAAGACTGTTGAATTACAGACCTTACCTCTGAAACAAATAATACATTATATGTTAAAAAAAAAAGAAGAAGAAGATAGCAGGAAGGGAAGAATGAAGGGGGGGAATCAGAGGGGGAGACGAACCATGAGAGACTATGGACTCTGAGAAACAAACTGAGGGTTCTAGAGGGGAGGCGGGTGGGGGGATGGGTTAGCCTGGTGATGGGTATTAAAGAGGGCACATTCTGCATGGAGCACTGGGTGTTATACACAAACAATGAATCATGGAACACTACATCAAAAACTAATGATGCAATGTATGGTGATTAACGTAACATAATAAAATTTTTAAAAAAAGATAAGCATGAATAATTAGAAAATGTATTCAATAAAAACTGAAAACAGGGATTTTCCCACCATTTGACTTAATGTGATTTAGGTCATAAACTGATTCTTTATTAAGTTGGAAGCAAAGTTGAAAAATTCCATCTGGGACATAAAGTATTCTTTATTTGGAGATCCCTTCTTATGAAGTATTTAATGTATTACAAGTCACTTTAATGAATTCTTTGTAAAGATTAGATGATTTTTTTCAAGCTGCCACTACTTGAAAAGAATACAGTTGTTCAAGATTGGTCTGTATTTCTGTAGGACACACACAGACACATGAACAATAAGTGAACATTAGGATTTTGAAGTTGTTTGAACACAATAAACCTAGTTAATATAGTCTGCTGCTTACCCAATTTAACAGATATCTTATCTGATTAATTCTGTTACCTAAAAGCCACTGAATAATTCTGTTTTGAGACACATTTTATCTGTATCTCTCATCTGAATTTGTCCTTTTGACTAGTACCTTATATTCAGTCTATAACCAGCGGTGCTCTAATTGGCAAGATTGGAATTCATTGTGAGATGTAGAAAAACTTCAAAAAGGGCTCACAAAGCTTATTTAGAAAGAATCCTCTTGTCATTTTATTTGCTGCAGGCCTAGGTAGTGAGATAGTCTCAGCAACTGTATAAAGCAACTTCTGGCTTGACTGAGATTTAAGACAGATGAGGTAGACTCCATAAGTACGAAAGGAATCAGCATTTCCACACAAGTATATATCTATATTCTAAATCAAATTTCCTGCTATAATTGGTTGGTGGAAATACACTCATCCCTTTCTTTTATCATTTGATCTAAAAGCATCAGCTAATTAATGAATCAGAACTGTTGTTTTGAAATAACTAATAGCACTATAATTTGGATAATTGGTAATATATTTATGCAACTAGATTTTATACAATATTGGAAATAATTGCTAGTAACTGCAACATTACCTGTTTCCAATTTAAAACAATACCCAAAATATCATTACTTTGAAACTACTAGATTAACCAATAAATATAAATTAATCATCAATAAATTTTCTACCAATATATCTTATTTATGAGTCCCGAAATCGAGAGATCTGGCTGGAATTACATGAAATTCAAACAAGCAAAAATACTTTTTGCATAAGTCCATCTGGAATTTTAAGGCTTCATTTTAGAGATATTGATTATAAAGTTATTTGCAAAAAAAAATTAGTTTACTAATTTTTTCTCATTTTGAGAGAAAATTTAAGTTTCAAGAGTTGTACATGCATCTTCATTTGTAAATTCTGTATTCTAAAATTCTCATTCAGTCAAGCAGAACATTTTTCTAGTGCGAACAACTTAATTTTTTAAACAGATGTTCTATTCCAGGAAAGCTGCTGAATTCTTTAAATAGTTGCCACCTTTGAGTTAATTCTGACCTTTCCATTCCACATTGTATATCCTATTTCTACTATTTCACCTAAAATATTTGATTAGGGCGCCTGGGTGGCTCAGTTGGTTAAGTGACTGCCTTCGGCTCAGGTCATGATCCTGGAGTCCCGGGATCGAGTCCCACATCGGGCTTCCTGCTCAGCAGGGAGTCTACTTCTCCCTCTGACCCTCTTCCCTCTCGTGCTTGCTATCTCTCATTCTCTCTCTCTCAAATAAATAAAATCTTTAAAAATAAATAAATAAATAAATAAATAAATAAATAAATAAATAAAATATTTGATTAAATTTGAGTAAATTAATACTAAATTGGAGTTTCTTTTTGTCTTGCTCCCATCCTTCCATACCCATTATCACTATTCCCTCTACTTTTATCTAAAACAAAGATTTATTGATCCCAGGCTAGAGATCAGTAGCATGTTTGATTCAGAAACTACGTGTATGAAGATGAAATAGTCCCTGCTCTCAAGTCCTTCACAGACCAACAGCAAAGATTACACAAATATTAGTAACACCAGAGAAGTGTGATAGGTTCTATGACAGAGGTGTAATCATGGGAGAGTATGACAGAGAGATAATCATCTCTGCCTAGTGAATAGAGGAAGGCATCTCAGATGCTGTAATATTTTTTTAAGGGGTCTTAAATTGAGCTAGATTTTTATGAGCAAAGAAGAAAGGTAGGACTGCTCAGATACATTTGTGCTCTGGAATGGAAAAATGCAACAAGTTTTTAGACGTGATATAGGATTTAGGGCAATGATATCATAGTGCACTACTATATAAAACTGTAGATCCTGAATCAGTATGAGAACTTAATTCTGGTTAAGGGTTTGAATAACTTCCTCCTACTAACTTTTTCCAAGAAAGTGCTTGGTTGAAGGAATGGACAATGGGCCAGTGAAGGTCAAAGAAGAGATTCAGTTTTATCTGTAATGTTCTTTGATTTCCAATGGAAATTACTATTTTAATAACTAGTAACTATTATGATTTTTTTAAAAAATTATACATCTAAAAAAGATCTCTGAAGGCAGTTGTGTCAAAATAGTAAAGGTGGTTGATTCCGGAAGGTAAGAATATGAACATTTAACATTTTTCCTCCTTGAACTATTTTTTTTAATATTTTAAAAATCATCTAAAATTTAAAAAATTGCTTACTTACAAAGAGAGATTATATGATTAGAAACTTAAATGACAGATTGATGACATTAAGAAAAAAAGGCAGCAATATCAGGTAGGAGATGAAAGCAGTAATCCTAGTAAGAGACTGTGGGCTTCTGGGGAAAGCCGTGGCAGTAGAAGGAGACTGAGTTTACAAAGTCAGTGTTGTGTTCCACAAGAGAAGCATCGGGTACAGTGCAGTCTTCTCTAGCACAGCGAGGGGGGATGTTTTTTCGTTTAACTAGAGATATTTTTGTATTAAGATATTTAGTTAAATTTGTTATAGTGTTTAAATGAAATCAGTGGTATAAAATAATTATCTGTAATCTATTAGTTTTTCAGTTAATTCCTGGATTCTTGTAAGAGCCAAGCAAAGGCCTTCTCTGAACTCTCCCTATCTGCCTTAAAGACAGATTCTCCAACAGGAACTCAGATGTCTTAATTCCCCTTCCTGGGACTATCATCAACCAGGGAAGACTGATCCTTAGTACAGGAGAAGAGACTAGAAGTTGACACCCCACCCAGACAAACTTCCTACTCCCCTAAGAGGCCTGCTCCTTCCTCCCCTTTCCCTGTTTAAAATGGCACTTAAGCCTGAATTCTAAGCCACCTTGAGGAATTACTCATTTTTCTCTGTGTATCTCCCATGTATACATGAAGTGTACATGATAATTAACTTCCATTTGTTTTTCTCTTGTTCATCCGTTTATTATTATGGGGGGCTCAGCTGAGAACTCAGAAGGAAAGAGGGAAAATTATTTTTGCTCCCCTACACATTCAATCCATACAATGACCATGGTAGAAAGAGATTATTAGTCTCATTGAATAGATGAAGATAATAAGGGCTCAGTACCATTACCGAGGATCCAGATCTAGGAAATGTCAAATAGCATATTTTAATCTAAATATGTATGGCTTTAAATCCTATAATCTTTCCAAGTTCGAATATTTTAATTTATTTATCAAAGATTTTTCAAGCCATTCCTATATGTGCAGACACTTTTTATAAACCGTATATATTTTTTTCAATTTTTTTTATCAAGGAGTTTATACTCATATTGGAAGAGATAATTACTGTTATACACAGTTATAAAACAGAAACCCAATTGTGTGTTATATGTTATATAAATACAATAAATACTGTGAGCTGAAGCCATTAGTGTGGGCCCTGTGGAAATTGGGTGCACACAAAATTAAGAAAGTTTATGTTTTTGGTGGTTGTCTTAGTCCATTCAGGCTGCTATAACATAATACCAGGGACCAGGTAGCTTGCAAACATAAAAAGTCTCCTTCTCACAGTTTTGAAGGCTAGATATCCAAGATCAGGGAGCCCACTTAGTCAGGTGCGAGTCCTCTTTTTGGTCCCACACTTCTTGTATCCTCCCATGGAGAGGGAGGACTGAGGACCGAGGACTGAGGACTTCTCTGGAGGCACTTTAATAAGGCACTAAACCATTCATGAGGGCACCACCTTCATGACTTAAATATTTCTCAAATGCCCTACCTTCTAATACCATCACTTTGGGGGGTTAGGATTTCAACACATGTATTTTCAGAGGACCCAAATATTCATACTATAGCAATAAGGAATAAATTTTGGACTTATGATGCCAAAAATTGAACTCAATTCTAGCATTTAACCTCACAATTATATTAAATTACTCTCTATAAACCTTAGTTTCTACATTTTCAAAATAGGGGTAAAAAAAAACACTTCACTGTATTGTTGACAGGGTTGCATAGGAAAATACATGGGAAAGCAAGAAGCAAATTCATAGCTTAATACAAAAGGCATTATTATAGGCAATGAAATCTGCATTTTATTTGAATGCCAAATTCCAGTCATGTTAAAGTAGATAAAATCTTTAACCCAACTGTCAAAAGTTTTCAAAAAGAAAACATCGAAACTATTTGTTCTTGAATTTTAAAATTCTTCTTTGAATTTTATGACTCATCAATCTTGAAAATGTTTGTTTGTATAGTTCACTGATGTTCAAGAGATAGCAAAGCTCTTAAGTAAGATTTCTAAAGTTTGGAAAGAAACAGAACCCTAACTCTATCCAAAAAGAACCTAAAAATAAAACAAGAGAACAGGAAAGGCATACTTCCAGAATAGAAAACATCCATAAGATTCACACAATTAAAATATATTTTGAATATTAAATCCAATAATTCTGATTGGGCTATATTTTTGGAAACTGGAGGTTGAGGAACAAGAGACTCTATTCCATGTTTATTAGTAATTTAAAAATAAGAGTTCTTTGCTGTTTACTAGATGCTAGCACCTTAATATTTATTAACACATTTAGTTCTCATAACAGCCCTAGCGGATAGTTGTTCCCACTTCACAGATGAGGAAACCTAAACCCAGAAGGTTAAGTGACTTGCCAAAGGTAGACACACAACATAGACATAGACACTCTGATCCCAGTGGCCTTGTTCTTAGCTGTGGAGTTTACTACATGCTATTTGTGATATTATCACCTAAGTTACATTCTTGGGTCATAGTAGAACCTCTCTGAATCCACTATCTTCAAACAAACATCTATTCACAGACTTTTTCTCTGCCTGGAAGCCTCTTACTCGAGATATCCACAAAGGACATTCCTATTTTCTTTCTATCTATTTTGCACTCATACAACACTCTTCCCAGGGAACTTCCTTGGCCACCCTTTTGTGTGCCATCTTTCTACCTAACATGGAGGGGGGGGCGTTAAAAATAATGCTTACTGTTCTTCATTTCACATTCTAGATTTGTCCGCTTTTTTCTGTCTGTCCCACTATTTTGGTAAACAATGCTTATAGCAATGACTGGCATATTGCAGACACTTTAAAATAAACGTGTTGAATGAATACATAGTTATGAGCTAGACGTTATGTTAACAGCTTTGAATATATTGTCTCATTTACTCTTAAAATAATCCTTCTCGGCATGGGTCTCATTATTCTACTTTTCACACATGGGGAAACAGATTCAAATATGTCAAATAAATTTAACAGATGCACATAAGTACTAAATATCTGAGACAGGGTTAATCCAGGTCTATATAATTTTAGAGTTCTAACATTTCCATCACTCTGCTGCCTTTCTGTTTGTTTTGGATGAGAAGTCAGGAAAATGATTTTATCTCTGCTGCAAACCATTATTTTATAGCATGATAACATGTTTTAGTATAAGATATTTATTAAATTAAGTCTAGTTTTACAAGGGTGTTTCTTCAGACTATTACAATTAAAGCTCTGATTGTTCTTTCTAGTATTACTTTCATCTGTTTTAGTAACTCTACTGAGATATGCAGTTTAAGGTCTTCATTAAAAAATAATGTGCAAATTCTTGAATCTAGTGACTTTAGGAGGTATATTTATCCTTAACCCTATGAGCGCCAGGACCAAGTCAGAATTATAAGGCTTTTTATAACACAGAATTCAAAGTCTACTGCACAAGTGACTAAGGTTCCAAGAAAAATAATTGTTTCCCTTTCTTTTTGTCTTCGCAAATTTATTTTGTGAAACCTTTATATTCTTGAGAAATATATCATCATATTATCTTGGGATTTCCTGATAAGTGCCCGACACGTTTTCTTAGGAACACCCATGTAATCATCTTTCCTGCATTAGAATGCCCCATTGGTTTAAGCTAAGAGTCACGTGATATGTAAGTGCAGAGGTGGTTTGACAAAAAGGATTTTTGTGGCTGTAGTTCATAGGAGGTGGAACGTGCAGCTAATGCATTCAGGTAACTTTTCCATATTTGTAATAAAACTTGTGTTAAATTGAATATTTCTAACTCTAAGTAGAGTTTTTAAACATATATTGGTGTGTGAGATTGATTCCCATAGTTAATCTTGGGCAGCTCTTTTGAGAAAATTAGGATGCAAATACCCAGGGCTTTTGGAATTTGCATTATCTATGTGAATAGTAAATGCAATGAGATTAGAACACTTTTCCCTCTATCAGTAGTTGTTGGTATTGGATGAAAATATGTTTGGATGTGTAATCAATCTGACTGATTTGAAGGGCTTTGAGCAACTTTGATACAGTGTGTGAACCTGTTAATATGTTAGGTATTTTATAAAATGTTATCTGGAAAATATTCTAGCTAGGTTGAAATAATCGCTCAATAGACTTAGAATCAAAAGCTTTTAAGATAAAATACCATTCAATAAAGTTAAAGTTGGACACCAAGTAGAAGAGGTCTTTTAATACTGTCACTGATTTTTTTTTTTTCCCCACTAAGCCTCAGGATTCAAGCTGGAGTTTGCCTTAGTTTTCTTTTTCATAACCCACTCTGGAAGTTTAAGCAAGTCAACTAATTTCATTGGGTCAGAACAAAATTTCAGATATTATAAATATAGCCACATAGTATTTAAAAACAAGTAAGCCAGAATTGTGGCAGCTATGTTTAAGGAATATGTTATGAGAAACTCAGATGTTATACACATCAATCAGTCCCTAGTGTTCGGGACTAAGCAGGCTCTGTGTTAGGCAATCTTATGCAGGATATCTTATTAAATTAATAAGATTTAGCAACCATAGACACTTCAGGTGATCTAGATGAATTGAAGAGGTGGAAAGGAAATCGAAGATCAACCAGGTTCACTGAAAACGTGACATATTTGGAAAAATAAACTGGCCTTTTTCAAGGCCAGAAAAGAGATTAACCTGAAATCTGCTTCCAAAGCTCCAAAGACATAAATATTTAAACTTAATTGGCATTTCAGCGACTTTTAACACACAAGTAGGTAGCTCCTCTGTCACTCTTCAAATTCAAGATAACAAAGAGACTGGTGGAAGAACAGTGGCCTGGCGAATCCTTTCCAAATCCACAAGGTGCCCCCGAGCACCAAATACTAATAGCTATTTTGGAGAAAGGGTGATGTTTGACTTCACTTCCAAAACGTTTTAGGTATTGGCCCCAGAATCCTGCCCATTTTATTCACTAAACATGTTGTCACCTGCATGTATGAAAATATTTGAATTGAAAATGTGCCCTAAAGAACTTTTAGAAACAATGAATAATTTTTGATGAACAATAAGCATGGATTCTCATGAAATCTCATGAAAACAGAATACAAGATTTTCCTGAGACAAGATTATGCAGAATAAGACCAATTACCTATATTGACATTCATTCTATGTCTTTCCTCTAAATCTCCAAGTAGTTTAGTACAGGACCCAACACGATAGTTTTGTTTTTTAATAAAATGAGCAAATGAATAGATGAAATAGTTTGATCACTTTCATGAATAAATCAAATTATTTTTGTTAATGCAATTTACTTGAAGAACAGTATACTTTGGGGCACCTGTGTGGCTCAATTGGTTAAGCAACTGCCTTCGGCTCAGGTCATGATCCTGGAGTCCCAGGATCGAGTCCCACATCGGGCTCCCTGCTCAGCAGGGAGTCTGCTTCTCCTTCTGACCCTCTCCCCTCTCATGCTCTCTCTCTATCTCATTCTCGCTTTCAAATAAATAAATAAAATCTTAAAAAAAAAAAGAACAGTATACTTTGTAAGTTTTAAATTTGTAAATTCCTGCAGGGTAATACTACTTTTGATGAAATTGAAAGATTAATGGCATACTGTGGATCGCACAGAAATACAGAACTCCAAGTCAATTTTGAGTCTGTCCTGTAGGTCCAAAGAGGTATATGACTTTTTTTTCAAAATGCATTAGTTATTGCAGAAATAAATATTGTGGGAAAGAATGCAAGGATTCACCCTTTAATCAAACACCTTCAATAGTGGGTTCCAGGGACCATTCTGATTTACGCTTGGTATCTTGACTTCTCACTCAGTTTAGTATTTGTCTAGGATTTTCATTTGTTAACAGTGAATAATTAATAATTAGTATTAATTTTTGTATTTAAATAAGCCCAGCAGTGTGTAAACCTTCACACTATGTTTCCATCTGCTGCCATGGTCTCATCTAGTAGTATGGGATCACATGTATTAAATAAACAGTTTCCTCACTTCCATACATGGGTAAAACTGAAACCCGATTCTCTTTTCTATAAGAGAGTGCTTCCTGATAAAACAATTTCCCTCAGATTAAGTAGCTGGGGCAACACCCTCCCTCCTGTACCAATCATGAGTGGTGGTTGGAGAAATATTATCGGCTGCTGCCCCTGGCAACCATTTTTGTGAACAAGCGTTGTGGCCTACAAAAACCCATAATAAAGAAAATACTAGAGGGAGTTCTTTAGATAGTAGAATCTGAGAGAAGTCCTGGAAAACTATGAAATTACAAAAAGAAATGAAGAGAAAAGGGTAAATATTTGACTAAATCTCAAAGAAGCCATGATAATATGTTCTTGTAGGGACTAAACATGTATAGAATTAGTTATAGCCCCAAAAGGTAGGAAACAGATAAAAGGAGTTAAGAAGTTCTAAAGTCTGTGCATTTTTTAAGATGTGGCAGAAGTGTCAATTTACTAAACTCAAATAAGTATGCTACATCATGGTAATCACTAAGCAAAAATTAAAGTATGCATAATAACATTATAGGAAAATAGGAATTACAAAAACAAAACAAAACAGTTGATCTGTCTGAAAGGTGAGACAAATTGAAAACAATGGTAGATTGAAACTCAAATATATAACTACATTTGATATAAATGCATTAAGCACAATGACTGTCAATGAGATTTCTTAAAAATCTCATTATGGTCTCCTTAAGAGTCAAAACTGTCATATAATAATGCATAAAGCTTGAAAGTAAAGAGATAGGAAAATGTTATACCATACAGATATTAACAAAAACCAGCCTGGTATGTCTAAACTATTATCAGATAAAATAGACTGTAAGTCAATAAATACTGGTAGATATAAGAAGTATTTTAATTTTTTAAAAGATTAAATCCACTATGAAGTGTTATAACTTTGCATACACCGAATAACATAACCTTAAATTACATAAAGCACATGTAACAACAATTAAACGGGTAAATTCACATAATAAGATTTTCACAGAATGTATTCGTTTGTGAAACATGAAGATAAAAAACACCACATATATAGAAGGTTTAAACAATATGATTAACAAATGGCTTTGTTGACTTATAAAGAACTCTGCACCCAAGTTCTTATGCTGGGCCATAAATGAGTTTTGACAAAGATGTAAAGATGGACATCATACCAAGTAAGGTCCCTGACCATGATAGAACTAAACTTTATCAAGAAAAATAAACTATAAAGAGAAAGAAGGAAGGAAGGGAAGGAAGAGAGAAAGTCAGGGAGGGAGGAATTCAGAGGGGGAGTGGGAGGAAGATTCCCCAAATTTGTGAATTAAGGTACTAAGTACTCTATAATTCAAATAAGAAATCTCAATGCCAATTAGAGGCCAATTTCAACTGAATAAAAATGATAATAACAAGATTTCTTATAATAGCAAACTATATATCAAAACATGTCAGATATAATTAAAACCATATTTAGAGGAAAATAAGTAACTTTAAATTTATATTTTAGAAAAGAAGATTGAAAATCAGTGACCTCTGTATGCCTCTTTGGAACCTAGAAAACAACAGCAAATCAATCCCAAAGAAAGTAGAAAGAAGAAATTTTTAAATACAAAAGTAGAAACAGGTATAAAACAGATGAATAAAAGAAAAAATCAATAGAGTTTACTATTGGCAATTTGAAGAGATTAATAGAACTGATAATGCTCTGAACAGAAGTGATCAAATCAAAGGAAAGAAGCCATAAACTACCTGCAACAGGAATGAAAAGTTAACATAACTTCAGATCCTACATACATTGAAAATATATTTAGAGGATTTTTTAAAAAGATTTATTTATTTATTCGACAGAGAGAGGACATGTGAGCAGGGTGGGGGGGCCAAGGAGGCGAGGGGTAGAAGGAGAGAAAATCTCAAGCAGACTTCCCACTGAGTGCGGAACCTGACACAGGGCTCAGCTCAAACTCACCCCTCTGAGATCCTGACCTGAGCTGAAAACAAGAGTTGAATGCTAAACCAGTTGAGCCACCCAGCCTCCCTGAGGATATTATGAATAATATTAAACAAAAGAATTTTTAAGTAGTAGATAGAAAAGGGTAATACCCAGAAAAAGACAACATTCCACAACCGACTGGAGGGAGAGGAGGAGAAACAAAAACAAAGACCTAGCTCTTTATCTATTAAAGAGAGCAAATCAGGGATTCACAATTTTTAGAGAAAATGTCTAAAACCAGGTGGTTTCCCAGCTAATTATATCAAAAATTTAAGAAATACTACCAATCTTAAAAAAAATACTTCCAGTGAATAAGAAACATAATAGTTTCTATTTTAAATGAGGACAGTATCATTTTCAATACATCTTTTTTTTAATATTTAAAGATTTATTTGAGAGAGAGCAAGCGGGGGTGGGGGAGGAAGGTGCAGAGGGAGAAGGGAGAGAATCTCAAGCAGACTCCCTGCTGAGCATGGAGCCAGACATGGGTTCGATCCCACAACTCTGAGATCATGACCCAAGCTGAAATCAAGAGTCAGATGCTTAAATGACCGAACTACCCATGCATCCCCCATTTTCAGTACATCTTAGCAGGACTATAAGAAAGAAAATTATGTGCTCATTTATCTCATAAACATAGATGCATTATTACCATCTGAATCCAGTAGTACATAAGAAGAATCATTATAATCAAGGCCAAGTTGAAGTTAATAAAGGAATAAAAATTTTGAGCTTGACAATCAATTTACAACATTTAAAGGGAGAAAAGGTATTAATCAGCTCAATAGAAATTGAAAAAGCATTTGGTAAAAGTCAACTCATGTTTATGATTCATAAAAACAAATCCGGGGCACCTGGGTGGCTCAGTTAGTCTGCCTTCGGCTCAGGTCATGATCCTGGGGTCCTGGGAGGGAGCCCTGTGTCAGGATCCCCGCTCACAGGGGAGTCAGCTTCTCCCTCTCCCTCTGCCCCTCCCCCTGCTTGTGCTCACTCCCACTCTTTCTCTCTCTCTCAAATAAACAAATAAAAATAATCTAAAAAAAGACAAAAAGGATAAATTCTTATCAAATTATGAATAAAAAAGAATGTCCTTAATCTAATAAAAAGGGTATCTACAAAAAAAACATAAAACAAACTGCATTCTTAGTGAAATAATGAAAAATTTTTATTGAGATTAGGAATGAAATAAGAATATTCACTATTACCATTTCAATCAATATTGTACTAGATGTACTAGTCAGCATAGAAAGGAGAAAAATAGGAAAACATAATTACTAGAAAGTTTCCAGGTAGGTAATTGCTATCATTGCATCATCCCTTGATCAAAACTGATCTAAAAGTCATACCATTTTGAACATCCTCTTATATATGTCTTTAAGTATTATAACACTTTGGGGGAATTTTACCCTTTTTTTAAAAAATATGAAACAGTTGGGGCGCCTGGGTGGTTCAGTTGGTTTAGTGTCTGCCTTTGGCTCAGGTCCTGATTCTGGAGTCCTGGGATCCAGCCCCGAGTCCTGGGATCGAGCCCCAAGTCGGGCTCCCTGCTCAGCAGGGAGTCTGTTTCTCCCTCTGCCCCACCCCCACTCATGTGCACACACTCTCTCAAATAAATGAATAAATAAAATCTTTAAAAAAACATGAAACAATTTCTCATAACATTTCCAGCTGGAATCCATAATGTGATTTGGAGTGTCTTAGGGTGGGGGGAAAAAGGGGAAAAATGGAAATAAAGAAATTCTGAGTCATTAGCCCATTTTAATTGATATTTTACTAATTTGTTGCCATTTTTATCTGTTTATCATCATTTGTGTTGTTTCCTTTTAGTTAATTTGCCTTATATTTTCTTCCTTAATTTTATTTATTTTTCTTCCTTCATTTTAAATTCTGCTGAAATAATCTGGATTTTTAAATCATAAAATTCTCTTATAATTATTTGACTTGTTTCAGAACAAAATTTTCAACAATTGTTTAGTCATAAAGGCACTTCTAACTAGATTATTTTTGCTCACCATTTGATATCTTTTTTTTTCTTGTTTTGAATTCCTTATTCTGATTCTTTTGTTTTTCCACCCTTTGGCTGGAGTATTTCCTCAAATAATGTTTTCAGATATAATACTTGAGCTACATAATTTGAGTCTTTCTTGTTTTATAATGACTTATTATTGCTGTGGTTTTGAATTATGGAGACATGATCATTTTTAATAATATCCTGTAAACTTTGCATTATATTCTGTCATTTGATATTGAAGCTAAGACGTCCTCCTTTTAAATTTGCACCACATTCTTTTCTCTACTGCCAAGTTTATCTTGAAATTTGTTAGAGATTGTCTTTGGCATTCAGATCACATCAAGATATGTTTGGTGTCAAGGTATGTACCTTTTTTCAATATTGGTACATTTGCCTGGCATTAATGTGATCCTTTGAATTTGAAGAATCAGGGCTTTCTTCCATACAGAAGCCTATTTGTTTTTATTTTCTTGCATTTTTATCATAAATTCCATTTTTCTTTGAGTTTCTATTTATACATATTACATTTTCTATCCTCTATTATAATTTCCAAATTTTATTTTTGCTCTATACTCAAAATAATTCTTCATGTTGATTTTTAATCAATTAATGTGCTTTTTACCAGTGATTTACCTGTTATCCAGTACTAAGTTGACTTTTCAAGTGTGCTTTTTACTTATTTTCAACAACTTTTTCTTGTACTCTGCTCCCTTTTCCTAGCAGCTTGTTTTTTTTTTTTTTATTGTATACATAGAATATTTTTTCAAATCTCACTGGAAGTAGAGGGTAAAATTATTTTCTTCCGTTTTATTGTACTTAGTATGATATGGTGAAGTTCATTGGATTTGATTGCTCAGTTCCGTTCTTTAAATTGTTTCTCTTCAAATATCTTTTCTTTCTCTCATATGATTATAACTCCACAGTTCAAGCGAAGCAGAGTGACTCCTGGGTTGGCAGGCAGTAACCTACATTATATTCAATGCATGATTTGTGCCAGTCACTGTGCCTGGACACTCTATAATTGGGATTTTGTTAAAATGGACAAACTCCTCTGACTTATTATTCACTGACTTGACTTCTGCTTTCACCACTGTTGAATGGAACTTGGTGCAACTGTTCATGGGAATTAAGGAAGGAAATTTTGGGAAGGCTGAGTGTGTACTAAAATTTCATTACAAAGAAGACTGGCTTGTCTCTCACTTTCCTGGGACACTCTGCAGTTAGGGAGAATGGCCCCTTCTCTGTCGTGTCCTGATAGCCAATTAAGGAAATGATTGTGATCTGATCTCTTGCTTCCTTAGTGCACAGTTGGAATCAAATAATGCTTATAACAACTCAACATATCTTGTATTTGCTTCAGTCTCGTGCTCCTACATGGGGCGGGGGTGGGGTGGGGTGGGCAGGGTCTTGTCTAGGCTTGTACTCAGGTTGACCTGAGTTACAGCTAGGCAACTTCCTCTTTGCCTTCATGGAATTGCCCATTACTCAATCAGTTCAGCCCTTACCTCCACTATATATTCCAGAATTTCTTCAGATTTTCTTATAGTTTACTCTTCTGCTATTGGTAGATTTTTAAAATTTCTTCAGTTTGTTCAGTAGTATTCTATGGTAATTTTTTCAGTTAGTTCAATGGTTAACTCAATGGAAGGCATAGTGGATAAACTTGTGGCCTCAAAGAGTCATTCTGAAACCTTTTCTAACAAAAATATATTGTCTGACATTCCTAACAGTTGTTCCCTTAGGAACTTGTAAATATATGGAAAAATGTAAAAAACAAGCTCACACTTTTTTAAGAATGTATTTTTATGATGCAATTAAAATTACAATTATCCACAATAAATTTAAGCATTTTCAAAATAAAATCAAGTTAGTTTAGCCTGCTAAGAGAACCCAAGACAGATTATAGCAAAATTAAGCATAGCTGAGAATAAGAAAGGTTTGTAAATATAGCCTACGTTTTGAAATGAATGAAGAACTAGAGACCTGAATTTACTGTAGCTACTAGCAAGTGGAGTGGTTACTATAGTAACAGAGATAAACTGATCCAGATTGAGAGAAAAATATTTGCAGCTGGACCAATCAAAAAGAGTAAGTTTTCTGTTTGGCATTTCCTGCCAATTCCTGTTTGTACTCTCAAAGGATGAAAAAAAAAAGGAGGACATGTTCTGGGTATTAGGAAGATGATATGAGTTAAAGGTTTACATGGATATTTTCTAAGACTTATAGAAAACTGTTCTAAATCGAAGTGTTAGCTAAGATGTCATAGAAAACAATTAAAAACTTGAAGTCTACAATAAAATTAAGGTAGTATTTCTATCGCATACAATGTTATATGCACGTTATATCTCAATAAAACCAGGGAGAGGGAATAAAGTACTTATTGACTTAAAAGAAAAAAAACATACTTGAAGTCTACACAGGCTGGATGGAAGTTAAAATGTTCTGACCAAAGGCTCAGGAATAGAGAACTGCTGAGCTGATTCTTGACTATCCACATTAACTAAAAGGCCTTTATTACCAACATTTCTGGAGGCCTCAGGAGATGTTTGTATCTAGGTTACTAGTGGAAAAGAACAATGAAGTGAGTTTGTTGACAGAGTTTGCTTATCTCTATTACACAAAAGAGTAAAATCTTATATTTTATATATTGAAGAATAGTAATTTCTAGTTTATGGGTATATGAGCCATATCAAATGACTGTATGGGATTTATAAATCCACCCACATATTTGCAATTATCTTAGAGCAAATCAGTAACATTTTTCACACATATGTAAACAAATTTTAAAAGGTATATAGATGTAATTAATAACATAAATGCTAGTGAATTTCAAGTAGTTTTATATGATTATATCAGATATTAATACTCAGAATACAATAATATGAATACAGAGGGTTGGATAACTGTATATTTGTAAGTATTCTCTTTTAGTTCCAAGATGTCCTCATGCTCAAAAACTAAGGCCCACCGCTAAAGACAGTGAGACTCTCCTGTGACATCAGATATCATCCCCTCAGGGTCTTACTGAAAATCATTTATCTGGTGATTTAACTGCAACTCTCAGGCCAGATCACATTTCCATGTAACCATACCCTTTAAATCATTGCTTGAATGAGGGAACACTTGAGGATTTGGTCAAATTTATGGGAGGTAAAGAGGGTAGAAATTATCTAGTAGTTAAACACCCATGAGCAACTCAAATTAAACCATTTTAGACTCTCAGAAAGTACCCCCTACCAAACACCATGACAGATATTTCAGTTGAGAATTGTAAAGCCCAATCTTTCATGATTCTAGATCCTACTTTTTTCCTTTAAATTGTATATACACTTTTTTTTTACCCTTTATTCATTTCCTTGTATTTGCTTTTCTTTTTCCTACCAACCGTCTTTTCCTCAACTCATTTTCTCACTACTGACCAATGTGTATCTTTTCTAGAAGCTTTAACACAGAAGTTAAGAATCCATAGGTGGTAGGGAGACAAGTAAGAATCTATATTACTATGAAAGCACTGTCAGGTATTCCGAATATATACTGATAGTTTAATATTTATTTTAAGCAATGATAGTATTTTGCAGAATTATTATTTATAATTTTGATTCTGCTTTTACCTTCTTATGTAAGTAAAGTGTCATGTAATTACCAATGAAACTTGGCCATGTTGGCCATGTTAGTCAGATTTTTCAGGCCTGTTCCAGAATGATAGTAGACTAAGCTTAAATAGCATTTTGTTTGTTGTCCATGCTGTTGGAATGACAGTCATTCCCGAGCCATGAGCAGTAGTTTATTAAGGCATGCGGAGCAGAGAGACAATTTTCTTTCCTTGTTTGTTCAGTTATAATAACTAATGATAATTAAGACATGCCACTTTTTGTCCAGAATACTTTTTATATTATAACAACAATGAATTTACAAACCTCTTATATATATTTTACTTTCTCAAAGAGTGCTGGATAAAGAAAGTAAAATTACTTCAAACATGCCATTCTTCATGTGTAGCACATCTATTGCCATAACTCATACTACAGTTATAACTAAAATCCCAGTCAATTACAGCTCTCTTTCCCACTGAGAGCAGATCTGGCCCACATCTTTTCCATTGAACCTGTCTTAACATTCTTGTGTCTAAGTTAATACCTAATACAGGGTCAATAAATACTCACTTGAGCAAAGAAATAAAGTAGTGAATAAATAATGGATTTAAAAAGGCCATCAAAGAACTAATCTGAACTTAATCTAGTTTGACTCCCTAAATTGAAGGATGACTTTTGCTAAATTATTTTTTGAAATATGTCAGTGGGTACCTCCTCATGATCATCGTGATGCACTCAAGTACAGAAGATGAGTAAAAGCGAGATCCTAAATTAATTTTTTTTTAAGAGAGAGCGAGAGAGAGAGTGTGTGTGTGTGTGCATGCGCGTGTGCTTGGTGGGGGCGAGGGGCAGAGGGGGAGAGAGGGAGACAGAGAGAATCTTAAGTAGGCTCCATGCACAGTGTGAAGTCCAAAGCAGGGCTCAATCTCACCACCCAGAGATCATGATGTGAGCCGAAATCAAGAGTCAGATGTTTAACAGACTCAGCCACCCAGGCGCCCCTTAAATTAAATTTTCTAAGGTGAGCAACATAATCTTCTGCCCAGCTACTCAGAGGGATCAGATGTTTTACCTCTTAAATAGTACAAGAGTGTCAGCCTCCTCAATCCCTGTCTTTTTAGCATTTGCTCCTCCACTGATGACCTACTCATATTATGAAATCAATCTTTTATGTTTCTCAAGCTGTGTATTTTATTTGACCACCATTTTTTAAATATACCTTTTCCTCTAAACTTCATTAGATATAATTGCATATAACATTGTGTATGTTTAAGGTATATAATGTGATCATTTGATATATGCAGATATTTCGTAATGATTACCACAACAAGGTCCATTAATACATATTTCACCTCACAGTTTGTTTGCTGTTGTTGTTGTTGTTATTGTTGTTGTTTTGGTGGTGAGAACATTGAAAATCTACTCTCTTAGCAACTGTCAAGTATGTAATACAGTATTGTTATCTATAGTCACCATGCCATACATTACATATGCTCCTAGATCTTACCCACCTTATAACTGGAAGTTTATACCCTTTGACCAACATCTCCCATTACTCCCTTTGACCAACACCCCCCAGCTCCTAGCAAACACCAGTCTAACTCTGTTTCCACAGGTATGGCTTTTCTAGACTCCACATATAGGTGAGATCATGCAGCATTTGTCTTTCCTTTGACATCTCATTTAGCATAGCTCCTTCAAGTTCACTCCATTTTGTCACAAGTAGTAAGATTTCTTTTTTTTATGGCTGAAAATACCCCATTGTATATCACATTTTCTTTATCATTCATCTGTCAGCAGACACTTAAATAGTCCATGCCTTGAGTACTGCAATGAACAAAGGGTGCAGATATCTCTTTGAGACAGTGATTTTACTTCATTTGTATGTATACCCAGAAGTGAGAATGCTGGATCATATGGTAGTTGTTTTTTTTTAATTCTTTGAAGAATCTCCATCATGTTTTCCATAGTGGCTGGACTAATTTACACTCCCATCACTGTTGCATAAGTGTCCCCTTTTCTCCACGTCTTTGCCAACACTTGTTATTTCTTGTCTTTTTGATGATAAGCTTTTCTAATAGGTATGAGGTGATATTTCGTTTTGGTTTTGATTTGCATTTCCCTGATAATTAGTGATGTTGAGGTCCTTTTCATGTACTTATTGGCCATTTTATGTTTGGGTTGGAAGACAAAAATGTTGTTTGCTCATTTTTAAAAATTGAATTACTATTACTACTACTACTGCTACTACCGAATTGTATGAGTCTCTTCTATTTTTTTGGATATTCAGATATTAGATAAATGATGTACAAATATCTTATTCCATTCTGTAGGCTGTCTGTCTTTTCATTTTGTTGATTGTTTCTTTGTTGTGCAGAAGATTTATAGTTTAATTTACCTTTTAATCTCCACAATCATAGTCATCTTTCAATAACAATCAGGACTATAGTCTCACAACCCTGACCCTGGAAATATCATTTAGGATTAATTTCCTTCCAAATTAAAACATTCCTTGATGAGCTGCCCAGTGGAAAAAAGCTTCATTCTCTTACAGTCCTTAGCCCCACCCAGCTGATCTTTTGTATACAGAAATGTGAATGAGAACTTCCAATACCAAGTTACTAAAAGCATCTCTGCAGCCTTGCCTATGTCTTCACTTAACCCATTTTACTTTTCACCGCAGCCTCTCTGAATGGGGTTAGTACTGCTGTCATTTTAAGGCAGCAAGATATCGTCAAGAAAAACAACTCTAAAATCCATCCATCCTGTTGAAGTCAATTGCCTAGAAAAGGCATGAATACAGAAAACTTAGAGAGTCAGCTCTGCATGTTTTATTTCTTTTGGATTTCCAAGTGAGAATAATCACCGGAAAGCCTGAAGTTACCACTGATTATAATACAGTGATTTTTTTTTCTGTCTCCTATGATTTTTAAAACTTCAGCAGTGTGAACTTTGGCTTACATAGTTCTTTAAGAATTTTGCCATGTCAACTGTGAAGTTTGAGCTGGATTATCTTTCTCCTGAAGGCTTCAGACATGAGCATGCTTCCAACCCAGAATTTACTTTAACCTGTTTGACTGAACTCTCTGATGATTCTAGTCAATTGGAACTTCAGCACTCCAATTCTGTCCCCACTGGTAAGCTAAACTTTAGATTGATATTTTTGTGTATCTTACATCTGTATTTTCTTTAATGTCAGATATGTAACAAATAAATCTTGATGTCACCTACTTTGTGGTGGTAAAACTGATGTCAATTTTAGTTTCTTCAGTTGTTTTTCCTCAAAATATATAAATAAATTTCTACAAAAAGAACAGAGCATTCTTCCAATAGAGTGAAATGCCAGAAAACAAACTTAAAGAACACATTTAAGAAAAATGTTAATAGTGAAGTAGATTTTGTTTTTCTGAACATTCAAGCCTATCAAGTCTTAGCTTTGTTTAGGATGATTGATGAAATCAGGGGTTGTATCCATAAACTGCAGAAAAAGTCCTGCCATCTTTCATTCATCTTTTTTATTTGTTTCCTTTTATATAATTATATGAAGGTTAATATGTGCTCTTTACCTTCTCGTTAAGAGTAAGAGAACATTCCTTTTGCTTATATTATTTTATGACCTAATTTAGATTCTATATGAGCTGACGGTGTTGACAGAATTCAATGTGAAAATTTTATTTTTGACATCTGTGGGTGGTACTTATTTATCCAGCATCCAACAGTTTTCATTTTAGCATTGCCGTTTTGAGGAAACAATGCTATACACTAATAGTCTGCATACATCAAGAAATTCTGTGGGTTTGGTTTACAGTGAACAGCTATGAGAAGTCAATAATGAATTAGTTGTGCTTTGTAGAAAAAATGTATAATAAATAAATATTTTAAATATTATTCTAAAGTAAAATTCCCTTATGAGCTAGTTGTTTATCTTTCCTCATAAAAAAGACAGGCCAATGAGAAAAGTAAAAGTTAAGCAAAGTCTTCATAGCTCTGAATGTTACAGGACATTAATCTTTGTCCAATGAAAAAGAACTTGTAGGAATAACAAATTCCATTTTGCAACCAGAGGATTCTTCTAAGAAAACTTGGCATATTTATTTATTTTGAGGTGTTTGAAAAGAAGTTTTATGTGACTCCCAACCAATCGCTGATTTGTTGTTCGTAGACTCTTGTATTATATGACTTGTTTATAGTATGGGCAGTTCTATAATCAGGAGATGTGACAACTTTTTAAATTTTCTTTCCTCCATACTATTATTTCTCTTTCTTAAATGGAAAGTCTTACTGGGTATTGAACCTATAATTTCATAAATGGAAAAATCAGTTTTGTTTTGTTTTGTTTTGTTTACAAATGAACAGTACACTATAGTAGACTTAGGAAAATGAGGTTTTATAAATAAAGTATGTACCAGTTTAATCATGGTTTAAATACCCATGTTCTTTTCACCACTTTTCTGTCTTCTAGTCATCTCTGTTCCAGTTAGCACATCTATTCCAATCAATTCAGCTGCTGTCTTTATGAAGCTGACATTACATATCTGTAGCTTAGGTATGAACTCTTCCCCAGTGCCTGGAAGACACTTTCACCTCAATATCCTTGGCCGTGCCTCAAATTCAACACAAATAAGCTAAACTCCCTAAAAATGCCTCCTCCTTCTTACATTCTTATTTTTGTCAATACCCCCTAAGTCATCTCAGACATTCCTTAGCATTTATTGCAATATAAAGTACATGTTTATTTATATGCGTATTAGTTTAATATAGGTCTTTCTTACCTCTTTGTTCACCACTATGGCGCCACTACTCAATAGGGTGCCTGGCAATAAAAGATTCTTTATATCTTGACTCATTGATTGCCTGGCTGAGAGACTGAAAGATTGGCCCTCTTTATTTCCCTGGTTCGTGCACCTGTATAGTCTTCTACCTGACCTCACCTTCAGGTTTTCCGAAACAAGCCTCTTCTAGATTGACAGCCACACAATCCTTACTAAGCACAAGTCTGACCTATTCCCACCTTTGTTTGCAATTTCTAGGTCTGTGTGACCTTGTTTTAAACCTGTTGCTCTAGGATCTAAATCTTTTTTCCCCCCAGAACTTTGCTAGTTTCATATAACCTACCTATATCCTACAAGAATGATTTAAACTTTACAATTAATGTTCATGTTATTTTTTTCAAAATAATTTCTAATAAATATTTCTCCTTCCTCTGTTTATTAAGATCTCACTGAGAACAAAAATATATCATCTTCTTCCCAAATGCCTATGGTTAACTCTTTATAAAGGAATATTTCCTGTCTCTAACTTCCACAAAAATTTGTCCTATATATGAAAACGTTCACATTCTAGGTTGTTGTTGTTGTTATACATACAATGTCCATGTCTCCTCTTCTATCAGATGATGTTTCTTGAAGGTAATTGCCTTTTCAAAATTGTTTTTGCCTGTGCATCATGCACATGTCATAAATATGATTAATTGAGTGACCTAAATAGTAAAGTGAGGTTTATCTTTTAATTTATTTCCTGCCATAGGGAGTACTTGTGTAGGTCAAGTTATACATGCATTTTATCTGCCAAAATACTATGTGGAAATTACCACACAATTTTTTGCTTGGTGATATCATCATACAGGATAGTACCAATGTGGAATTTGTCCTTCATTTAAAACTGTTATGGAGGGGCACCTAGGTGGCTCAGTCGTTAAGCATCTGCCTTCGGCTCAGGTCATGATCCCAGGGTCCTGGGATCTAGCCCCGCATCCGGCTCCCTGCTCCGCAGGAAGCCTGCTTCTCCGTCTCCCACTCCCCCTGCTTGTGTTCCCTCTCTCGCTGTGTCTCTCTCTGTCAAATAAATAAATAAAATCTTAAAAAAAATAAAACTTTTATGGAGCATTGAGCATCTTAGAATCTACTTTGTATGCTATATCTTTTCACCCTATATTCAAGAGAGTCAAGTTGATTCATTTAAAAGAGTAATGGAAAAAATAAAAACATATAAATATATTACATATTTATTCATTGAATATTTATGACTGAGAGTTCTTGGGGTGTCTATAGGAAAATGAAAATGAGGTAGTAGTAGAAGCAGGGAAAGAGTTCTGTCCTTTTAACATCAGTGATGTAGCAGTATGTTTTTAACATACGTACGCACATATCCCTAGCATGGGAAAATAAAATATAACAGGTGAATGTTAGTCCATAGAAAGTTGAGCAGATATGTCTAAAAAGAAATACGTTCAATTGTCAGCAAAAACAGTATTTACACATATAACTTATAGAACTTGAAGAGAATTCATACCTACATAATCTGAATAGTTCTCACAAGACGACTATGAGTAGAGTTCATTTATCTTGAACTTTATTAAATAAGAGTTTTCAAAGGCCAGAAAAATAATGTAATTGGACCTACAATGCACACATATATCTAATAAGTGTGTGTGTCAGTGGGGAGGGTGGTGGCAAGACCAGAGGCAAGTTGAGGAGCTCTTAATCTGTTTTCTGCCTCTAAACTTAGTATTCTTTCCTTTTTTTTCTCAACACTGCATGGAAATTATGATTAAAAACAGTTCCATGGGAGAAAGATGCTTCTTTATGTTTCAGAAGTGTATTTCATCAGTAATCAGTAATGAGAATAGAAATATCATTCCTGGATTCTGGAATGTGCTTTAAATGACTTTTAAGGTTATGAACATTTCATCATCATGATCATCATTATCACCTTTGTGATGTTAATGATAAGCACATATATATCATTTCCTATATATCAAGCAGTGCTCTGAATGTTCTATATGCGTATATATACACACATGTACATACATATGTTTACATATATTTTATATATCTATACACATATGTAAAAAAATATATATTTTTATCCTTGTTAAATGGGTAATATAACTTCCATCACAACACAGTCTAACATATTCGAGAATGTATGTGATTCAACTTTTTTTTTTAAAGATTTTATTTATTTGACAGAGAGAGACACAGTGAGAGAGGGAACACAAGCGGGGGAAGTGGGAGAGGGAGAAGCAGGCTTCCTGCGGAGCAGGGAGCCTGATGCGGGACTGGATCCCCGGACCCTGGGACCATGACCTGAGCCAAAGGCAGACGCTTCATGACTGAGCCACCCAGGCGCCCCGCTATTCAACTTTTTAAAAATTTGTTAACTTCATTTAATAGAAAATTTATATTTATTAGGCCCCAGAACCCTTTTACATAGAACATTTCCTAATATCCTGAAAAACCTGCTTTGGATATTTGGTGTTAAAGATATGAATTATGTAATGCTAGTGAAGTAATTGGAGAACTCTAATAAAAAGTCAAGATAAGGTCCTGTTCAGTCACCAGCAAGCAGTGTCACTTGGGCGAGGTTTTAACATCCCTCCTGGGTGATTTTTCTAATCTGTAAAATGTCTAGAATAAATTAGTTGATTTTAAAGGCCACCAACAGCTATAAAAAAGCTTAATGAAAATAATCAGATTTAGAGCATTTCCGATGCATATCATTAAGCTACATAAAGACCAGAATATAAAGAAGGGTCAAGACAAAGCCTCTGTTTACATATAATTTATAACAATAATAATGCAAATCAACTTATGCAAAGAATTTCATAATTTATGGAGTTCTTTTACCTTTGACTTTCACAACCACTCTGAAGATCAAATCGTTTTATTACTGCCATTTTTTATAAATGAAGAAACTGCATATTAGTGATATTTTACAGTGAAATTTTAGTAAGTGATAAACCAACATGGACCCAGACTTCCTCCAATTCCAGATATATTACACTAGTACAAGTGCGAGTACCAACCTTACTACTTACCCTGCTACTATGACAATAAGGAAGATGACAAAAACAGCATTTACTGTTTTGTTGACAATATGAAATACTTGAATCCTAGTCTCATTTTACTCTCCTAATATTTTGAAGCATGAAGAAGTCAAATATTATTATAATTGTCCATCATATTTCAAATATAGATATGTAGGTCACTGATTTACACACCAACTTGCTGTTTTCAATTCAGAATGGTTGAATTTAAATCTTTATAAGAAAAAATACTTAAAATAACCTAATAACCTAGGTAAGACTATTTGGTGTATAGAAAATGTTAACATGCTGATTTTAAATACTATGTTAATTTTGAATATGTCCTGTATATTGGGTGAATCATTTTCAGGATGGTTTAATAGTATTAATCATCTTTTCCTATCTATATTAGAAAATGTATTGAATTTAAATAGTTCCTCCTTAATACTCATCACCCTGTTACCCCCCTCCCCCCACCCCACTTCCCTCTGAAACTGTTTGTTTCCTGGGGTCCATAGTCTCTTATGGTTCCTCTCCCTCTCTGATTTCTCCCCCTTCAGATTTCCCTCCCTTCCCCTATGGTCCTCCGCACTATTGCTTATGTTCCACATATGAATGAAACCATATGATAATTGTCTTTCTCTGCTTGACTTACTTCACTTAGCATAATCCCCGCCAGATTCATCCATGTCGATGCAAATGGTAGGTATTCATCCTTTCTGTTGGTTGAGTAATAGTCCGTTGTATATATGGACCACATCTTTATCCATTCATCTGTTGAAGGGCATCTCGGCTCCTTCCACAGTTTGGCTATTGTGGACATTGCTGCTATGAACATTGGGGTGTATGTGCCCCTTCTTTTCACTACATCTGTATCCTTGGGGTAGATACCTAGTAGTGCAATTGCTGGGTCGTAGGGTAACTCTATTTTTAACATCTTGAGGAAACTCCCTACTGTTTTCCAGAGTGGCTGTACATATTAATAATTAAAACAAAAAGCAAACAAACAAACCAAAAAAAAAAAAACCCAAATACAAAGAAACAAAAAAATAAATAGTTCTTAGTAAGCCAACCCTAACTTTTGAGGAGTTATTAAATGCTAGAAGTTGACCCATGGTTGCTATATTTAAAAATTGCTCTTGAGTTATTTCCATAAATGACTTGTCTCCTTCCCTAAATTCTTTTATTTTTAAAGAAAATCTCAAATCTTAGCAAGGTGCTGGTGTATTATAGATTGATTACAATATTTTGAGCCAAGTAAGAACCCTTTTTACTGTCTTTCATTTACAGCTGAAGATTAACTTGAAATGATTTACCTGGAATCAGCATAGTTAGTTATAACCAAAAATGAAGATAAGAAGTTGGGTCTCATGATGTTCTGTCCATTGTATTTTACACTAAAATAAATATTTTCCCTCAAAGATTTCTTGGTATCATAGCTCTCTGATACCAGATAAAAATAAATCTACTCTGCTGAAGTATAACTTAAGTCATAAGACAATTAACTCTTTCTTAAGAATAGCAGAATTTAAGGTCTCATATGATCTCGAACAAATACCATATTTAAAAAAAAAAAAGTATTACACTATCCACTAGTAGCCAGAGGAATAAACATTTATAAACATTATATATCCCCATAAAACCACATGATCACAACATATACACACATCCAGTCACTGCATTCTCTCAGAATTTGACTATATTTATCTTTCTGGATAGGTCTTGGAACCTAGAAATGACTAACCGCTCTGCAGAAATTCCAGCTGTGCTAAAGTCAGCTTAAGAAAGAAAATCTTCATCATCATGGGTGATTTGGGGCTTTATGAAGTGGGCTTTGCACTGGTTATTTCTTTGTCTCAGAAATTGAAGAGCATGGTTTCTAAGGATACGCAAGGAGATCCAAAGAATAGATTCTGTTCTATGACCTTGGGATAGAGGGTGAGCATTCAGCTAATTGCAGCCCAGAAGACCATCTCTGACCAAAAAGTAAATGGCCACTGTGTAAAAGGATTTTTGCTTAGTTAGGAGTTAGAGGTCCTAACTTTTTTTTTTTTTTAAGATTTTATTTATTTGTTTGACAGAGAGAGAGAGCCAGAGAGCACCAGTGGACGGAATGGCAGAGGAAGAGGGAGAAGCAGGCTCCCCACTGAACAGGGAGCATGATGCGGGGCTCTATCCCAGGACCCTGGGATCATGACCTGAACCGAAGGCATACGTTTAACCATCTGAGCACCCCAAGTGCCGCAGAGGTCCTAACTTTTTGAGATGCTTAGAACTAAGACCAGTTGCAGCATTGACTAACGATAGTTATAATGCTACCATCATCAACTATTTATATTTATTAGCTGTCTAGTCTGTGCCCAGGTCTCTGCCACTTTCTAAAAAATGTCAAGTATTTGGATGGTCCAATGCCTGCTCTAACTGCACTCTCAAAATCTAGTTATGAAAAAAACATATGTGATTGAAATAGGTAACTATTTCATTCTGTCAGTCTCATTCAGGACAGGAATCAGCTGGGAAATAGTGCTTTAGCAGGGTGGTTTCCAAAGCCCAAGTATGGTCCATGGAGCGTTTGCATTAGAATCACCAGGATACTTGTGATACATGGGGATTCTAGGGTCCCATCCCAGATTCTTTATATGTAAACTCTGTGGATACAATCTAGGAACCTAGATTTTAGAAATACCTCATTATGTCCATACACACTAAAGTTTAAAAATGCTTTGGTTGGGGCACCCAGGTGGGTCAGTCGGTTAAGAGTCTGCCTTCAGCTCAGGTCATGATCCCAGGGTCCTGGGATGGAGCCCCACATTGGGCTCCCTGCTCAGCGGGAAGCCTGCTTCTCCCTCTCCCACTCCCCCTGCTTGTGTTCCCTCTCTTGCTTTGTCTATCTCTGTCAAATAAATAAATAAAATCTAAAAAAATAAAATAAAATAAAAACGCTTTGGTTAAGGGTCATGATAGGTTGATCAGCAAGGGCCCCTACAATGATCCCTATATTATGACACTCGTTCCAGATAACTTCTGATCATAGTAATCTACGACCAACCATAGCTCCTTTGTCAACATGCTTTTCTACTAAGGCTGTTAATCCATTGACATACGTGACAGAGTGTTTTCCTATTTTTCTTACATTTGCATATTACCCTCAGATAAATTCAGATCAAACTCTTCCAAAGAGCCCTCCCTCTTATCCTTTATATAAAACATCTATATTAAAAGTATAAGGAAAATATATATATATATATATATATATATATATATATATATAATACTATGTTAAAAGTATACAGTAAAAAAACATTTTCCTGTATTGGATGCCCAGAATATACATTTCTGTGGCATTGTTATCAATGTTAAATGTTTATTTTCTGCATTTAATCTTGTATTTAAAATGTTCTGCTGTTAGATATTGGGTGTAGTCTTCAGTGCAATTTTATCAAACAGAGAATAAACTCCCACAGGATAAGAGATATCTTGTACTTCTCTTCAATTCCCTTAAGGAGGGACCAGCAGAGAGCTCTATGAACTGAGGAGCTGAATTGCTTATTTCTAATATGACTTTACAAAGATGGGCCAATTGATAGAAACCTTCACTTCCTTTGTGGAATTTTTAAATGTAACTGATCTCTTAATGGCTCTGCCTAGGGGCCTTCAACTCATTCTGTCTTAAGAAGAACAATCTAAGTTCATATAATATGCATACTTTGGCTGCCATGGTAAAATGAATAGTTAATGCTAATGTGATGTTGTAAAATGAAATAACCCCAACAACCATCATTTTTTAAATGCCTGCTGAAAATATTCTACTAGGAATTGAGTACATCTATGATAACTCAAAATGATAAATTAAAAAGTGGCCTTTCTGTGGCCATTGCATACTGCATAATACCTGGTGGAGGTCACTAAACTGGATAAAGATCGAGATAGATGCAAATATACAGATATTTCCCCTCAAAGGTATCATGGTATCGTGTCTTCCTGATGGCAGATGAACAAATGTTACTCTGTTTTTTGGAATAGGCCTCAGTACCTTCGCTTATACAACACTTCATACAGAAAATCAAGGATTGCAGTGAAATGTTTATGATAAGATTCTCAGGTTGGCATGGTGAAATACAGCCACGATCTTTATTCATAAAGCTCTTTCTGGGAAGCAGTTGACAAAGTACTCTCTATGAAATAGTGGGTGGGTTGTCGTCTTAAAGTATAAAATCGGGCATGGTACTGATAATTTATAACCAGTTATAGAAAATGTACTTAACTTGCAAGCATTCTTCTCTTCAAAAGTACAATAGATTCTAGAGTCTAGAAATCATTGTATCAGCTTGATAAGGTCTTAGGCTAAGTTTTCAGGGGGAAAATATCATAGAACATGCTGATTATCAGCATGGAAATAGAGAAATAGCTGCTACTGACTTCAGAGTCATGTTGCTTCTGCTGAGACTACAAAGCTTTCACCTCTGCTCTGACACCAGAGTACACTGAAAATCACTGAGTAAACAGGAAAAAGACACAGCAATACCCCTCTATACCAAGCCTCTGCCATGATTGGTTTCTTCCTGAGTCACTGCTGAACTTCTACTCTGGAGTGGAAAGAACTTCACAAGAGACACACTGGCCAAGAATAGGCAATAGGTGGATCCAGCCAGAGAAAGCCACTCCAGAACTGTTTCCTCAGTTGAAAAACAGGGGACTTACAGAGTACACTCTCTGAACGTCTTTCAAAGATTCTCTGATTTAATTTTATAGGCATTTACTTAAAAAAAAAAAAAAGGCTCTATCAGGAGGGTCCAGCAAGTTCTGCAAGTCACCATAATTTCTGATTGCTTTACAGCTTAATATAAATTTGCACACTGGGGAAATTCAATTCCTTCTGATCCCCCGGCTTCCTATGGCTGTGTATGGTCTCACCATCACTGTTGGGCTTTTTCAAAGCTCATTGTGCTACATGACATGGGGATACTTTCCATGTCCTCAAGAATGTTGGAAAAACCATTGCTTGTCCCTTGAGTCAGCTGTGGTGGATCCTATTACTGAGAGTGGTGTTTTGCTTATTTTTAGATGACCAGTGAACTACCTACATTTCCCATGTTTGTATCTTATTTTCACATTCTCAAGTTTCAGCTTCCATTTTGCTTGTCCTTTGCTTTCTCCTGGTCTATAATTTGAGTTCTCAAAAGCTAAATATACTTGTTTATGTTCTCTGAAAATTCTATGCAGAAAGTTCTTGCTCTAATTTATGAGGAGAAAATATGTAGACTACAAATATAATCTTAGATTTAATATTCTCACATTCTACTTTCTATAAGTTAATCCAAAAGTCTACGGCATTTATTTTTATAATTTTTTGAGCTACAGATTTTAACTGAACACTCATTGCTATAGAAGGAGTTATCTACCTAAGAATAGACCCTGTAAAATAATCCAGTATCTTTATGTAAGTTAAAATCATTATTCTGCATAAACAACAATAGAGAGGTAATTGCTTAGACCCTAGTCAAACTGGAGTTCAGAGGTTGTTCTGATACTTCTTAGTTGTGGGATTTCTGTCAATCAGAAAATTCAGTGAATCTCTGTATGTTTCTATTTCCTGATATATAATAAGGGTGTACAAATCTCTACCTCACAGAGTAGTTAAGAATATTAAATGAATATTAAATGAAACAATATTAAATGAAACAACAACAAAAAAAAATTTAGCATAATACCTATAACTAGTAAGTATCTAGGAAATGCTGTTATTCTAAATATATAATATAGGATAGATTATATATCATAATGGTATTGCAGAATGTGGTAAGTGACCATGTTCTGGGGATTACAGTCCATATGGGGCAAATTGCATAATCTACATAGAGCAAACTGAGCTGCTTAAATTCAAGTACAGTTGTCCACATCCTGGAATACATGACTAGGCAGAGAATAAAGGTCACAAACTTCAGGAGCATTTATTTTATTTGCTAAGTTATCCCATTAATGTTTAATATTAAAATAAAGGAGGGTTTGGTAGGAAGTAGAATAAATATGTAAATTAATTTTTATAATAAAATGCCAGACTTCAAAGAAAATTCTTGTTAGCCTAGAGATGTGTATGAACACTCACTTTTCTCTAATAAGAGAGACATTTCTAGGGGAAAGTTTGTGAAGCACTGGAAAGAAAACAGGTGTTGGTTTCATGAGAACCCTGGTTTCAGTTGGCTGCTTGGTCAGTGATGTTCCATGATGCCAGAGGGTGCTCAGTGCATTTGATGAGGCCAATAGTTTGTCCTGGATCCTGTGAGGCTGTGTTAGTTTTAGCACTGACACCCTGAAACAATGTTCTCTTCTCAGGGTGTCATGGGTTTTCGAAAGCAGTTGAGAATTTTATTTTACTTCATTGAGAGTTGGGAAAGGGAAACATTTTTTGTGTGTTCTGGAAATTAAACTTCTGTCTTTTGTTCCCACTCTAGATAAAATAGGCAGAGGAAAGTCTTCTCTGTGTTCATCTTTAAAAGACTGTCTAGCCTTTAGAAGTGAGATGCCTTATCTGAACATTGAATAGTGCACTAAACAAGGAGGCAGAGATATTAGAGACAATCATATATTATCTAGATTAACTTGACTAAACTCATAGATGGGAAAAGCTAGATTCACAAGCTTCTCTTATGTGAGAATGTGAGAGTGAGGCCAAGAAAGCATGATGAGTAGCTTGCCTAATATTACATAGATAATTAGATATAGAGGTCAGTCTGTAATTTTCTCTATCTTGTATTGTCAGGCCCTCATGTGTCTTCTAACTTCTAATAAAGAATGGCTGGGCTTTGCCATAGGACACCTCTGGCTATGACTCAAAGATAGATTTTAGAGCTTGTGAAAGTTACTTAATATCTCTGCCTATTCTTAGTGGGATACCCACTTTACAGAATTGACTATGGGATTGAGAAAATGAATGAAAACAATGCCTTGTGCAGGGACAGGAATACATATTTAATGGATATGAGATGTCTCCTCATTTCCCACTTCCAGCATTCTGTCTACTGTATTACTCCCTTGTGGCTTCTCAACTCAAAAATTGCTGGGCCATTCATATGAGTCGCTCTGAAGACTGGAGGTAATAAATCTGAAAATCAAAGTGTTCTACAAATACACGTATCACTGTGAGTTTTCTAATTAATGCTTGCAACCACATGATTTTTAGATCAAACTTTCTTGAAAGTGATTTATTAATTTCAAAAAGATAAAGATCTGGGGGTATGGGTCTAAACATCTCTGGTAATGTAAGAATCCTGATCTCATTATTTGTCGGTTTAGTTTTCATTACCACTGAAGAAATTATTGTTCCCCTCTATCTGTCCTGCTGATGTTTTCTTCAGAATTCTTATCTGATACCACAGTAGTTAAGTATAATTCAGCGTCTCATAGTTCTTCTTTTTCACTGAATATTTGGCTCTCACCGGCCAAATTTCAGAATTTAGGCTCTATTTCCAAGGTCACAGTGTATGTAAAAGCATGTAAAGAAGTGGTGAGTTCTATAGCAGATCCAAGAGCATGAATTTTGGAAATCACCTGATACATATAAATGCTACATATTTCATATTTCTGGTGAAAACACAATAACCACTGAGAGCTTGGTCATTTTTTTGTCTTGTTTTGCCTTGGAAGCCAAATGAAACTATTCTCAACAATTTATCTCATATCCTTATTATAGTCATCCTTTAAATGATGAATTGTTAAAAAGTAAAGTTCCGTTAGCTCAATAAAATACATATGCAGATTCTTTTAAATTTGATTTAAAAGGGACATTTTATCACAGACAAATGGTGAGGAGAATAAGTGGAATTAGTGGAAGTTCAAAGGTATACCTTGTTTATTATCTATGGGTCAACAATGTAAAAAAATAAAAATTATCTTGCTATCTTTTTTTTTTCTTAACATATATTGCAGGAGGGGAAGAATGAAGGGGGGTAAATCGGAGGGGGAGACGAACCATGAGAGATGATGGACTCTGAAAAACAAACTGAGGGTTCTAGAGGGGAGGAGGGTGGGGGGATGGGTCAGCCTAGTGATGGGTATTAAAGAGGGCACGTTCCTCATGGAGCACTGGGTGTTATGCACCAACAATGAATCATGGAACACTACATCAAAACTAATGATGTAATGTATGGTGATTAACATAACAATAAAAAATTTAAAGAAAAAAATTGAAATTAAAAATTAAAAAATTAAAAAAATTAAAAATAAAATGTAAGACAAGGTTAGGAATTAGGAGCAACTGGGTAGCTCAGTCAGTTAAGTGTCCAACTCTTGATTTTGGCTGAGGTCATGATCTCAGGGTCTTGAGATCAAGTCCCACATCAGGCTCTAGGCTCAGCAGGTAGTCGGCTTGAGAGTCTCTCTCTCTCCCTTTCCTCTGCCCCTCCCCCCACATTCTATCACTCTCTCTCTCAAATAAATAAATCTTAAAAAAAAAAGATTAGGAACTAATTAAAAGGAGACTCAAACATGGTATCTGCTCCTAGTGTTAGACAGGATATTCATTCATCACGTTAATACTTACCGAGTAACCATATATACAATGTACCATATACACATATACACAAAATACAGTTTTGTAGTCTATATACAATGTATTTTGATACATACCCATGAATGTATCTATTGTGTGAGCTCAGCTGGTATCAACCTTATTCTCCCTGATATCCCAGACCTCGGTGGCATTCCCTGTTCCGTTCTCATCTCTGAGTGCCTAGCAGTAGGTAGGGTCATTCTTTCAGTCTTAGGCTTGTGTTCTCATCTCACCCTGAATATGGTCCGTGTTAGAATCTTTAGTGGTAGATGCTTTCAAAGAAGGAATAAGCAGCCATGGACAAAAGGAGAGCCTGCATGGAGAATTTTGCAATATAGTCCCTGTGTAAATGTTGTCCATGTCAGTTTAATTTTAGTCTTTAGTTTCCTGAAAGTAAGCTAGGGAAGAGTCTTCTCCAGGGCTTATATTCTATGTTTCCATGTCGGAATATCTCTTTATTTGTGTTAGTCTTCCCCTACTGTGTCTTTCTAATGTATATCCTCATGGGTCTTGACTTGGCCACCATTTTAATCCTCATCCACAGGAGACTCCTCATCCCCCACAAATATATCATTATGTTCTGTACCCTCTATCCCCATGTCTCTCACTCAACCCACCTGGTAGAGCATCTGTGCCTTTTGCATTACTCCAGCCTTTGTAAGGCAGAATACCCTCATCAAAATATGGGAGCCATCACAAATGATTGGTAATGAGCATACTCTTCTAGTATAAGTGGCAGGTGTTAGAGAATAGTAAGGGATTTAGGATGGTTCAGGAAAGTCAGATTGGAATTTTAATATTGTACTTCAGTCACGTGATGAATTAATTAAATCTTGCTAAACTCTAACACAGTATATTATACCGTTTCTTAGGGTAAGGGTTTTCTATCAAGCAGTGAACTTTATTTATTTATTTTTATGTTTTTTATTTTATTTTATTTTATTTTATTTTATTTTATTTTATTTTATTTTATTTTATTATGTTATGTTAGTCACCATACATTACATCATTAGTTTTTGATGTAGTGATCCATGATTCATTATTTTCGTATAACACCCAGTTCTCCATGCAGTGCATGCCCTCCTTAATACCCATCACCAGGCTAACTCATCCCCCCAACCCCCTCTCCTCTAAAACCCTAGCTTGTTTCTCAGAGTCCATAGTCTCCCATGGTTCGTCTCCCCCTCCAGCAGTGAACTTTAGAATTTAACTCTCATAGCACTCAGAAGTTGCTTGTAAGTTGGAACTGATCACTCAGGGGAAAAATGAGGTAACTATTCATTATAGTGTGTGCCAAAGGAAAAATCAATGATAAAGGGTATATGTTTTGAACTTCCAGAAAAAAATAGATCAGTGTGGCTCAAAGAAAATAGAAAAGGAAAGAAATTTTAAACAGGGACAGACTGTTTAAAAGAAAGGAGGAAGGCATTCCTAAGAAATGCAATGACATAGATTGACCACAGTATATGGTGTAATAAAGTATTCATTTGTGTGTCTGTGCATTCATGTGTTTGTTAGCTTACTTTTTGCCTCTTCTAGCATGAATACTATGGATTTTTCTTGGAGAATCAACCCTTTTCCTACTCTTTGATGACATAGTTTTTGCCCCTACTTTAAGGTGTGCCTGAGGTTAGCCTTCCTTCCAATTATTTCAGTTACTGGGCTAATGAATTCCTTTTGGAATATTGTTCATTTAATTTGACTATTCTATCAATTATAGTAGGAATAGTTCTCATTTCTAGTTTTTGGTAGGAGAGTGACAAAAAAGGTCTGCTTGGCGAGAGAGAATGATTTATGTTGTAGGATAGTGGAAGGTAGATTAAGTATGGATAGACTAGTAGGCCTCAAATGCTAAATGAATAGTGTTGACCAGTACAGTTGATAGACACCTTGCTATTTCTAGGAGACCCATTTTAGCTTTCCCCACTTTTTAAAGTCAAGGCCTTGGTAACATCAGGCTGGGGCCACAGCCAAACCATCATTCTTTACTCAAGGAAGTCTAAAAACTGTGGCCTTAACCTCTGCTCTCAAGGTTCCTGGCTCTATACTCTTTTGCAGCTAAAATAGATAAAAATTAAGCCTCATATAGAAGTTTAATGTGTCCCCAAGGCAACATTGAGATTTTCTTTTCCTCCCAAGAAGAGAAAATTTTATTTAATTTGTAGGGGGAGGAGGAAGTGGCTAATCTTAGGCTGTTTACAGAAACTCCTCCAGGGGTCTCAGAGTGGCCTCGCCTGTCTGATTTGTTCTATTTCGGGGTGGAATCCATGTGGGTCCTTCATGTTCCTGTTTTTCATTTCATGCAGGGATCAGACCTAGGCATAAATTTATACTTGCGTAACCACTGAGAGATGTCATGTTTAACCATCTGGTTAGAAACTGGGCTAAAGATTCTTCTACTCTGAGAAGGTGTGGCTACAGAAGTTGTTGATATTAACGACTTCCTGTGTTTCTATATATTCGGGTTACCATAGGGCGTAAATGTCAGTGGATTTTATCTTATATGAAGAAACTGATGTTTTTTTTCCAGTGGATGGTTTTAGGACTAAATATATAAGGCCTGTCTTGGCAGTTATGATATATAACAGTTGCAGCAGAGCACATTTCCCCTGGTTTATGGGAACTGTTAGCAAAGTTTCTTCTAAGAAACCTTACTTTGTCACATTCTAATCATGGTGTTAGTGGATAAAACCATATTCTCTGAGAGAGCTTGACTTATGACCATAGAGTATCCTACTGATGTAGAAAGGAGACTAAGCCTGTCCAATCAAAGTGGACTTGAAGACCTTAGTTAGAAGAATGCTGAGCTTACCTTCTGAGTTTGGGGAAAGGGAAGGAGGCTGGAACTGAGACTTCATGCAAACATAAGGCAAGAAACTGGTGTTGTCAGCGACTATTGTGGAGACTAATGATAGAGAAAACCCAGGGGAAGCAGAGCCAAGAGATTGGTATTACTGTAGTGTTTGAGTATGAATCAGGTTCTAATTGAAGCTAATCTGAACCTGGAGCTCAGTCAAATTAAGTCCATTATGTTTTCCTAAACCAGTTTATATCAGGATTTATGTAGCTATTTTTGTTTGGTACTATAGGAAATATTTCCTCCATCTGCCTCTTCCCTTGGAAAGCTCTTTCGTTTTCCTCAAAATTTCTCTCAAGTATACTTCAGGTATTTCTCCCTCTTTGAAGCTTTCTTTTTTTTTATGACACAGCTCAGTAGTTTGTTATTCTGTTATAATCTTTATCATGTAACACAATGATATGTTTGCTTATCTGTACTCTCATAGTGTAAATTACTATAATTCATTTCATAATACTTATTTAGCACTTATACTGTGTTACAGTGTTAAGCTTTGGGGATATGGGGCTGAACAAGACAAACATGATGTGTGCACCGTGTGAGGGCTATTTCAATTCTTGTATACAGCAGACACTCACAAAATACTGAATTAGTATGCAATTCAAAACATAATTCATCTCTGAACCTTTTTTGACTAACATCACTCCACGAAGATCTTAAATCTTTATTGAATATCCATCTTTGCCTTAATTTATTTCTTAACATTTTGAGAGCTGATGCTTCAGTTTCATAAGCCATATATCTCAGATCTTCAACGAGTTCCCAAATCAAAACTGCAGGAATATTTACCAAAGCAGATAAAATTCCCTCTGAATCAAATGTCCCTAAAAGTTACATTTATAACACCATGTAGACACAGTCCTTGCTTGCCATCTTTTCAATTTTCACTATCATTTTATCGTCTATGTTGTAAAAAATATTACAGTGACTAAAGAACTAATTGAAACAGTTTAAAAAATACTTTTTTCTTATTTCCATACCCAGCAGACTATAGCTTACATTCAAGTGATGGATCAACACTGAATTTGACAATTCTCTCTTAAGAGTATCTAAAACTGTATGCCCAGGCTAAGAACCAAGGAAGTATTATATGTATTGGCTCAATTTTTTTAATCTAACCTAGTATCTTCAGTTGGACTTTTATTCTGCCTTATGCCAGGGCCCATTTTTCAAAAGAAATGTTTGCATGTGTGACTTTTCAAGAGTTATTACTTACTTAAATAATGAATGGAGAAAAGTTGAGGAGAGAAAAATATCATGCATTCATGCTGACTTTGATCTAAAGCTAAGTGACTCATACTATTCAACTTTGGAAGTTAATAAATCACAAGTGGAATTATATTGTGTATTTTCAATGTGGTCAAGAATATAGAATCTATGAATATCAAGTTCATGAATACCATTATGGTGGAATACTAATACATTTCATTCAATGAAACTCTAAGTTACTTGAAGGGATAATGATTTATATATTCAAACTATGTAAGTAAAATATTAGTAAATATTTTAGTAAAATATTTTAGTAAATTATTTAGTAAATATTTTAGTAAAAAATAAGTAAAATATTACTTTTTACTCTGTGTTTCTCACATATAGAAGTTATATTTTTATTACTGTCCCTCAGAGTCTTGTAGGTCTCAACATACAGCTTATCAAAGGAAAGCTTGATCACTCATAAAACCCTATTGGAGTTATACTAGTAATTTTAGGCAAAACAGTCTCATTTATGCTCATCGTCTGTTGCTACCATTGCATTCATTTATGAAAAAGTCATTTAAGGGTTTGGGATGCAGCTGATGTTGGAACAGAATAAAACAAATTGATCCCCTGGAGACTGGGTTCAAGATATTAGCTTCCTTAGTTTTAACCTACCTCCTCATATAATTGGTTGGATCTAGGAAAAGACAATCAGCAACTAAAGTTTCTTAGAAGTATCTTATCCAGAATTTCTAACTGACTAACTCAACTAACTAACTAACTCAAATAATCTCCTAAATTCTGTTTATTTTCAGAATACCATTATTTTTTTATTTTAAAAAAGCACTTTTTAGAATCTTATGTATGATCTTAACCAATGCTACATATCATGCACTGTTTAGTGGGAAGACAGACACTTAAATTGTCTGTTAAATTGCAACATGATCAGTGTTATAGTAAATGTATGAATACTATGTTGTGGAAACAAAGTGATGGGAGTGATAAGTTCTGACAGAAGTAGGAAGGAAGCTACAGAGAAAGTAGTTTAATGGAGGAGACATTTGCACAAACTCCTCATGAGTAGGATTTTTCCATAAGGTTGAAGTATGAGGAGAAAATGTAGTACAGGTAAAGGGAACATCATGGGCAACCACAGAAAGGCATGAGAAAGCAACTTACATTTGAGAAAGCAAAATCAGTTTTTAAAGCCATACCCCAAACCACCAGAGATACTAAATAATAATTCCTCTGAATTTTTAGAATGTTTTTCATATATTTGTTAGATTAGGTATTTTGTTTTTTGTTTTGTTTTGTTTATGAGTTTCTTAGGATAACTCCCTTCATCAAACTCTGTGTTCTTAAATGCAGGGGCCAGTTCTAGTTTATCTAGCAAAACATACAGCCGTTGGCAGCCATTCAACATAGTTGTCAACTGAATAGTAATGTAGCTGGACTGTGGGTTGTGTGAGACAGAGATTGGAAGATAAGGAGGTTAAGTTAGGCCAATTTGCAGTGGGATTTGAATGTCAAAACAAGCAGTTTAGCCTTTATTCTTTTTTTTTTTTTTTTTTTTTTTTTAGCCTTTAGTCTTTTAGGGAAGATAAGCCACCAAATGTGTTTAAGCAGGTTAGTGACATGATCTGAGCTGTGCTATTGATATTTTCAAAAAAAGAGAAGGTATTTTCTTTATCGGAATGAAGGCTAATTGTCTTGTTCCAATTTTTTAATATATGTGCTGCAGAGGAAGCACAAATTGTCTTGATAAAAATATTTTAACTTGGTCACACACAAGTCTTAGCTTTTTCTTTTTTTAATAATTAGGAGGCTCCTGACAGAACAGATACTAATTTGTGACTAAGGGGTCATTATCTGAACAATGGATATTTTGGTGTATGGTTAGCTTCAGTTGGAACAGACACTCCCAAGGGAAGGCTCCTTATTCCAGAAACTTCCTCTGAAAACCTGAAGAATTTAATGGCTTGACTACCATGTTGTTTTGAATATGCTAGTGTTTAAGTATAAGAGCCAATCATTCCCATAGGCATTAAATTGTACAGTTGTATTTCCAAGTGAAATGGCAGTTACATTAAAGGTACCAATCCATGCCCAAGAAACCATTGTCTAAGACCCACACTAAAGCTTAAGCTTCATATTTGTCCTCTGCTAGTAATTTTTACTCTTTCACATGTTAAAGGAAAATCCAGAAACCTTTTAAGAAAAATGGAGTTACACCCATATATACAAAGGGCAAAGAATGCAAGAGATGTTGATAGCCAATAACAGTATATTGTTGTAGTTTCCAAATTACAATTCGTTTTATGGTTTAGTTTTCTATTGAATGTATCATAGGCACTTAATATTAAGCTATTTCTGATTGAGGTGAAGAAATTATCAAACAATTTGTACATTTGTAAATTTGATTTAATTAGTAATTTGCAACTATTTAAATATATGTTTATATGGTTATAATACTCTTTTAATTTCTAAATGACTGATTTGAGCTTTTAGTTTATATTACTTGAATCGTCCACAGATGCAGACAAATGTTACCTTTCCATGATTTCCTCACATGATACATGATTCAGTCCATTCCAAATGAAAATATTATATTAGAAACACTAAATAGTTAGAATTCTTCCTAAAAAAATCAGAAATCTTGTATGTGTTAATAAACTTGGCCTGTGTTTCTGAGTAAACATCTATATTTCCATTTTCCCTATTTCTATAAACATAACATCAACACTGTTTCCTTACTGGGTAGTATCAGAAAAATTTAGCTTATGTTTTAACGTAAACAAACATCCCCAAGGAAGAGACAAGGTGGCATGTAGAGGACATCAGCATAATTATTATTTGACAAATAAAAATGATTTTCTGCTCCTGGTACAAAGCTATTTCATAGACTGAAAAGATAAATGTGTACAAAGACAAATTAATCAAAATATTCTCAATCAAAATGGTCTAGTTCAAGGTTTGTAAGTTATTTATTCTCATTTATGGAATAGTTGTATTGAGGTTTTGACATGCTAGGGCATAATGTTCATTGAAACATTGTCAGGCATTGAGCAGATGAAGGAACATACAGGAAAGGAGCATTTTAGTGTGATGCTGTACTTTTGCTTTGCTCATTTAAAAACTGTGTCTGTACTTCTGAAACAAATAACGCAACATATTTTAAGAAAAAAGAAAAAGAAGAAGATAACAGAAGAGGAAGAAAAGGGGAGTATGTCAGAGGGGGAGACGAACCATGAGAGATGATGGACTCTGAAAAAGAAACTGAGGGTTCTAGAGGGGAGGGGGGTAGGGGGATGGGTTAGCCTGGTGATGGGTATTGAGGAGGGCACGTTCTGCATGGAGCACTGGGTGTTATGAACAAACAATGAATCATGGAACACTGCACCAAAAACTAATGATGTAATATATGGTGATTAACATAATAATAAAAATTTAAAAAAAAAAAAACTGTGTCTCACTTAATTATACTTAATTTCTGAAATAAAGTCAAATTAATAGGAAATATTGTACCCAGAGAAATCATCTTACAAGGATTAAGGGTTTTAAAAAATTAAAGTTTGGGGCACCTAGGTGGCTCAGTCGGTTGGTTAGGCATCTGCCTTCAGTTTAGGTCATGATCTTGGGGTCCTGGGATTAAGCCCTGCTTCTGGCTCCCTGCTCAGCGGGGAGTCTCTTTCTCCCCCTGCTCCTCCCCTTGCTCATGCACGCTCTCTCTCTTTCTCAAATAAATAAATAATTTTTAAAAAGAAAAAAAATAAAGCTTATTTTTAAAAATATAAATCACTTGCAATAAATCAGATTTTTAAATGCATAGATAATATTCTAAGGTATTGTTTTTTTTTTCTATAACCTTTAGAAGTTGGAAAGAAAAAGCTCAGCAATGTTTCTTTTCTGTATCCGTAGGCTGATTGATTCATTAAGTGTTAAGGTGTGGGTTTAAATCCAAGTACCTCTCTTTACCAAGCATCTTGCATGAACCAGTGCCTTCAACTTCTCTGTTCCTTCAAAGTTTCTTCATCTTTAATAATAATAACAACAATAATAATTCATTAAGCCCTTACTCAGTGCCAGGCATTGTTCTACATGCTTTTTCTAATTTACTTTATTTAGTCCTCATAATGGCTCAGTGAGGAAGTTACTATAATTACAGAGAAAAACAACTGAGGCATAGAGATGTTCGATGGGTTGTCCAACACCACATAGTCTATAAGTGGTACAGCAGGGTGGAATACAGACAGTTACTTTCCTGGTAATACCTACACTAGATTACAACAAGGTCAGTAAAATGTGGGACTAGTAAAAGTGACCTTAGGGTACTCTATTTTTATTAATATACTCCGTAATAGTTCAACATTGAAATCTCTATGAGCCAATGATATCAAAAGCTCTTCAAATAGTATGTATGATTAAAGATATATAATCCCAAGCCTTTTACACTTTATTTGCTGAGCACTGAGAATGGAAGCTCCCCACAAAGAGCCACAACTCCACAGACCATTTAATTGCAGAGAATTTAGCGATTTGTGAAATATTAAAATGTCAAAACTAAAAATATTCCCATATGTTATAAAAATGTTATTAGCCTTCATTGAAGGGGAAAAAAGGGCCTAAGGTATCCAAAGCACCTTTTTAAAGACTATTTTGATTAACATCTTTAAAATTTTATATAAATATTTATTGAGCTTTACACACACACATGCACACACACACATTAAACAAAAAATAAAAGCAGTTAGCATGTTTTTGCCTTGGATCTGAATAAGGCAGCAGCCTTGGGTAGAGCCATCTTGAGAGACCATGGTAAAAACAAGAAGGGCATCAAGGTGGTCTTTTGTCTTATATTTTCAGTTTTCTGATTCATTAAGTTTGTTTCATTTCATAGCATCTAAAAAATATGTGAGGGGGCACCTAGCTGCCTCAGTTGGTAGAGCATGCGACCCTTGATCCTGGGGTTGAGTTTGAGCCCCACGTTAGGTGTAAACATGACTTAAAAATAAAATCTTAGGGGCGCCTGGGTGGCTCAGATGGTTGGGCGTCTGCCTTCTGCTCGGGTCATGATCCCAGGCTCCTGGGATCGAGTCCCACATCGGGCTCCCTGCTCCCTGGGAGCCTGCTTCTCCCTCTGCCTCTCTCTCTCTCTGTGTGTCTCTCATGAATAAATCAATTAAAAAAACTTTAAAAAAATAAATGAAATAAAATAAAATAAAATCTTAAAAAAATAAAAAAGAAAGAAAGAATATATGAGATCCTGAAGTTGTATTCTAACCCTTTGCTTCAATATAATAGGACTAAATTTGATCTCACAAGTTTGGTATGATCATTAAATGAGCTGATATGAAAATGCTGGGTAAACTGTAAAAACAATAAATGCATAATAAGTAATGAACTGATTTGGTTTAGTAGGAGTAATTATAATAATAATAATAGCAGAAATTTAATGAGAGTCAACATCAGATGCACTTTACTTTGTACAAAAACTTCTGGTGTTGCTTTATCACAACTGGAGAGCAAATTCTATTTTAGTACACCAATGGATTCTTTTCACATTTCACTGAGAAATCATTATATTCTTGACAAGGTCATGAGTTGACTTTAAAAGTCAAATGTGATATATCCATGATGCAAACAGACGACAGACAAACCACATTTTCAGTGGGCCTTGGGATGAATGAATTGGGCTAAAAATAGTCTTTCGAAGTCTAAGGCAAAAAGCTTTATCAACTGGGCTAGCTAGTTCAGGAGTTTCCCATAGCAAGGGCACCTAAAATCCAACTGACCTTTCTCATTAGTGGTTTTCAAACATTTCTGCATTTGTCCAGAAAAAGAATGAATCGTCAAATACTAAAATGTTCCTTAAATGAATGTTTTGTGTTCATACCTCCCAGCCACTGAACTCCTGAGGACCACCTTCCCATGAATAGCTTTCTCTATTGGAGCAGGGAAAGCAGAAATACTGCCCTGCCGACCAAACCAATGCACATGCAATCAGGAATTATCTAGAAACAAACACTAAAAGGAGCAGGTATGACAGAAGCAAAATATAAGTGAGGTACACAAAGGTTAAGTATATACGCTTGTCTGTTGAAACTAGGAAAAAGACAATTCTGCATTTTCTGAGGAGATCATTGGTTTCTGGAAAGTATTAAACTTTTAGATTCCAATTATAACTTGAGCCCTCTCTTCTAAGGCCTAGCGTATGAAGAATCATACAAAATTCAAGATTATAATATAATCTCTGTAAGACTGTGTATCATAGTTAAAGCAGTAAACTTTTATGGAGGTAGATTTATTTTCTATGGCTTTCTGCAACTGAGAATTGAGGACCGTTTGTCAAGCAACCACCCACCTACTCCCTAATTTTATATGGGTTGATCAAGTCCTACAAACATTTTAGTGTGAATAATATTAAGTTATTCTCTGTGAATATGATGATGGCTAATAAATAAATAAGTTTAATAAATGAATTCATAAACCATTACCTCAACCAATAAATAATAGCTTCCTCCTGACTAGAAGGAGTGAATTTGTTGATGTTGGTTTTGTATATTCCTCATCTCTGTTAAATATAGATCTTCTCCCTGTGGCCAAACATGCTGGTCTGATGCACTTCTAGTCTTCCATCATTCCTCCTTGATAGTTTCTCTCTTGGAAAAAACAAAAAAAATCTCTGCTACATACTAGATAGTCTGAAAAATAAGTCTTGGATCAGGAAGAAAGAATATAAATTTATAAGTGTTGTGTGTTCTAGGAGTAGCAACAGCTAAGGACATGAGTATTATATTATGTTCTGGCTCAGAATTATCGGTGGGAGTTGTAGACAGCAGTTACATAAATGTTGCCACTTCATTTATTTTCTTTGTCTTATTAAGCATCTTTCATACATTGTGCATGCCCACACACATGCACACATGTATACACATATACAGCTACTCCTGTGGTATAATATAAACTAGAATAAAATACCATATTAATTCAAATTAAAGCTTTCAAATATATGTAACTGCACAAATTTACCCAAGTCAATATTTGATGCTATTTTTCCTAGACTCACATCTATCTCCATCCAACCATTTTCCAATACTTCTGAGAATATCAGAAATAAACAGTAAGCCTTTTCATATTAATCAGCATTAATTTGGTAGTTATTATACAATTCCACTTTCTCTTATGCAACCAAGTTTTTTATTTTTTATTTTTTTATTTTTTGATAGAAAGAGAGAGAGAGCACATGTGAGCAGAGGGGTGGGGCAGAGGGAGAAGGAGCGAGAATCCCAATTAGGCTCCATACCCAGCACAGAGCCTGACACAGGGCTGGATCTCACAATTCTGACATCAGGACCTGAGCCAAAATTAAAGTCAGACACTTAACCGACTGAGCCACCCAGACGCACTTATGCAACCAAGTTTTTAAGCTATAATTATTTAACCAAATTTTCAATAGCTTCAGTTGAATATTTCTCAGGGATACTGTTTATACAAATACGGTCATTTGAGCAAATTTTGCACTTTTATTCAACATGTGATAAAAACAAGTTTCTTCCTCAAATTATGGACATAATTTGAAAGTTCACTTTTGTTTCTGTGGTTTGAAGAAATATGGGGGAAAATGTGAGGAGAGTTGGATTTTAAAGAAAAGTTGAACTTTATAAAAGTGAGAAAAGTGGAGGAAGGCAAATGAGGCAGTGGAGAAATGTGTCAGCAAATGCTTATCTTTTCTAGACCTAATCAAGACTATTTTCATTTTATAAACGTTTTCCTATAAAATAGGAAATGGATCCCTGCAGTAACTCAAATCCTAGATTGCTGATTCTGGTAAGATAACTTTCTAGAACTATCTTGATGAATCCCCTTTAAGTCTGTCCAATTCTAGCATATTATTCACTTGGTGGTAATTATCCTTTCCTAGATGAGTGTGTGGTCATTGAGAACCTTGCTTACAATTCTGCAGGAACTGTAAGGGAAAAAGACTAATTCTAAGTTTGCAAGAACTAAGGACAATATCAGCCTGGAAGTTTCAGGTGTGTGGAAAACAGTCTTAAGAGTACTCTTATAATAATACAGCTAATCTCAAGGTGAACTTTAGAAAAATTCAAGTTTTCTACTTTTTTATAAACTAAACTGAATGATATAATTTGATTGATGTACAAATTAATAAAGAGATGAAAATGTTTGCATGCCTGAAATGTGTAAAAAAAAAGGTCAGTCCTTATTCATTTAAATTTGCATCTACCCTCTCTCTTCAAAGTACATTACATTTAAATATTTCTTGATTTGATTTCTGTTTGAACTACTACAAGTTTAATTAGATTTTTTGAATCCAGATTGTAATTTAGTTTATCCATATATGGCTTTTAAAAGGAAACTAATTATAGGCCTTTGTTCTGAACATTTTTAATTTCCAAAGCTTTTTTATAATAAAGGAGTTTTGAAAGAGTAATTTTCATGTATAAGACCTTTCATGTTGTACCAGCACACTGATTTCCAAACAAATATTTGTCCCATGAAATAAAAATTTCTATATACCCTGGCAGTCTCCTAAATTGGCAAAATAAAGCCAAGTTACAAACACCACTTATGTCTAAACCATATAAATATGTCTGTGTATTTATGAATATAACTAACAAAACTGCATTTTTTTCTGTTTTATTTTCGGGGTTAAGGGGTTAAGTGATAGTAGTTGTAAGATAGGCTGGCACGTTCCAGCTTTAATGAGTTTACAACTGTCATAGTCCATTATCTGCTTCCCAATGGAGAACTGTTCATTCAAGAGTTAGGCTTGGATTTTGGCAAAAGTATTACACATTATAACAATAATCCCGACATAGATTGCATCACTATTAACTGATAGTATTTGGACATGTGCAGCTCAATCCAGAGCCATCATCTCAGAAGTAGTTTGATTCCTCTTTATATTCCATCTTCTCAATTTCTTCTTTTCCTTCCCTGTCTCAACATATTTTTAAAAGATTTTATTTATTTATTTGACAGAGAGAGACAGCCAGAGAGAGAACACAAGCAGGGTAAGTGGGAGAGAGAGAAGCAGACTTCCCGCTGAGCAGGGAGCCCGATGCGGGGCTCGATCCCAGGACCCTGGGATCATGACCTGAGCCGAAGGCAGACACTTAACGACTGAGCCACCCAGGCGCCCCTCAACATAATATTTTAAAAATAAAGTTTTCAGAATAGATTTAACCCATGCTCATGGATTAAAAGAACAAATATTGCTAAAATGTCTATACTGCCCAAAGCAATCTACACATTTAATGCAACCTCTATCACAATACCACCTGCATTTTTCACAGAGCTAGAACAAACAATCCTAAAATTTGTATGGACCATGAAAGACCCCAAATAGCCAAAATAATCTTGAAAAAGAAAAGCAAAGCTGAAGGCATCACAATTCTGGACTTAAGTTATATTGCAAAGCTGTAGTGATTAAGACAGTATGGTACTGGCACAAAAACAGACACATAGATCAGTGGAACAGAATAAAAAACCCAGAAATGAACCCACAACTATATGGCCCACTAATATTCAACAAAGCAGGAAAGTATGTCCAATGGAAAAAAGACAATCTCTAACAAATGGTGTTGGGTAAATTGGACAGCAACATGTGAAAGAATGAAACTAGACCACTTTCTTACACCATACACAAAAATAAATTCAAAATGGATGAAATACTTAAATGTGAGACAGAAGCCATCAAAATCCTAGAGGAGAACATGGGCAGTAATGTCTTTGACCTCAGCCATAGCAACTTCTTACTAGTTATGTCTCCTGAGAAAAGAGAGATAAAAGCAAAAATAAACTATTGGGACTTAATCAAGATAAAAAGCTTCTGCACAGTGAATCAACAAAACTAAAAGGCAACCTTCAGAATGGGAGAAGATATTTGCAAATGACATATGCAAAATAAATAAAGAACTTTTCAAACTCAACACCCCCCAAAAAATATCCATTTAAGAAATGGGCAGAAGACATGAATAGACATTTTTCCAAAGAAGACATGCAGATGGCTAACAGACACATGAAAAGATGTTCAACATCACTTCTCATTAGGAAGTACAAATCAAAACTGCAGTGAGGTATCACCTCACACCAGTCAGAATGGTTAAAATTAAAAACACAGGAAACAACAGGTGTTGGCAAGGTTGCGGAGAAAGGGGAAACCTCTTACATTGTCGGTGGGAATGCAAACTGGTGCAAACTGGAAAACAGTATGGAGGTTCCTCAAAAAGTTAAAAATAGAACAACCCGGTGATTCAGCAATTGCATTACTAGATATTTACCCAAACGATGCAAAAATACTTATTCAAAGGGACACATGCATCCCAATGTTGATAGCAGCATTATCAACAATAGCCAAATGATGAAAAGAGCCCAGATGTTCATCAACTGATGAATGGATAAAGAAGATGGGGCATACACACACACACACACACACACACACACACACACACACACACACACACAGAGGAATATTACTCAGCTATCAAAAGGAAAGAAATCTTGCCATTTGCAACCATATGGTTGGAGGTAGAGAGTACAATGCTAAGTGAAATAAGTCAGTCAGAGAAAGACAAATACCATATGATTTCACTCATGTGGAATTTAAGAAACAAAACAGTTGAACATAATAGGGTAAAAAAGAGAGGCAAACCAGGAAACAGACTCTCGACTAAAGAAAACAAATTGAGGGTTATTGGAGGGGAGGTGGACAGTGAGATGGGTTAAGTGGGTGATGAGTATTAAGAGGGCGCTTGTTGTGATGAGCACTGGGTGTTGTATGTAAGTGATGAATCACTAAATTCTACATCTGAAACGAATATTACACTGTATGTTAACTAACTGGAATTTAAATAAAAACTTGAAAAACAAAAACAATACCTAAAAAAAAGGAAAAAGTATGGTGTATTCACAAAATGAATGCAGTATCAAAATAAAAATTAATAAAGTATAAAAAAAGAACCAGATTTTGGTTTATAGAAAAATTCAAGAAATAGTACAGAGAATTCCCTATATACACCACATCTGGTTTTCCCTATACTAACATCTTGCATTAGTATGGTACATTTGTACAATTAAGAAACCAATATTCATTTATTATTATTAACTAAATTCCATACCTTAGTCAGATTTCCTTAGTTGTTACCTGTAGTCCTTTTGCTGTTTCAGCATCTCATGCAGTTTTACCACATTACTTTTCTGTGTCATGATTCTTTAGGTTCCTCTTGACTGCAACAGTTTTATAAATTTTCCTTACTCCAGCTCTGAGTACTGGTCAGGTATTTTGTTGAAAGTCCCTCAGTTTGTATTTGTCTTATTCTTATCTCATGTGTTGACCGGGATCATGTGTTTGGTGGGGGGAGTGACTACAGAGGTAAAAAGTCATTTCATCACATCATTTCAAAGGTTCGTACTTTTCCACATGACTTATGACTGGCATAATTGACCTTTATCACCTGGCTGGAGTAGTGTTTATCATGTTCCTCCATTATAAAGTTATTTTTTTCCTCTTTACCATAGTGTACTCTTCAAAAGGAACTCACTATATACAGCCCACACTTAAGGAGTAGGGAGTTATGTTCTATCTCCTTGAGGAAGTAGCATCTAGATAAATTATTTGGAATTCTTCTGTGTGGTATATTTAGCTGTTTTCTCCCATTTTTTTAGATTTTTATTTATTTTTATCAATATGGAAACATGGATACTTATTTTATCCTTTGGGTTTTAACATAATATTACTTTGTTGCTCAAATGTTCCAGCTTTGGCCATTTGGAGTTGTCTTAGTTGTTTCCTGTGTTGATTTGATAAACCACTATCATGCTGACTTATTTTTTTCCCTTATGAAACACTCCTTACTTTTGGACAATACAAGATATTCCAGGATCATCTTATATATTTCTTCCCCAGTCCTACAGTAAGCTATTTCTCTAAAAACTCTGTTCTTTGTTTTTTTTGTTTGTTTGTTTTTATTGAAGAAGGGTATTCAAAACCAAGATCAGGGCATTAGGTATACTTATTGGTATTGTAATATCATTGCCTTTGGGCCCTCTCTGCCGAAAAAACAATGAAATATATGTGTGCATAATGACCTGTATATAAACATATATCTATACATATTTCTATGGGCAACTACTTCTATTTGTATTGAGCTGAACATGAGTTCATACTGATGTATGTGACTCCAATCCATTACCACATGATCACTATTGTCTCTCCTCTTGTTTATAACATCCTACTCTCAACAATGAGAAACGACTCCCACCATCTACCATTCATGTTTCAAACCAGGTGTAAAATGTGCAGTGTTATCACAGTTGCTAATCCTCATCAGAAATGGCTTTATCAACTAGAATACAGTCTTTATATATAACCACTTGTCTTTAATATGCCAGATTCCATCCTTATATATAATATCTTGTTTTTAGTCTTACAGATTCTGTCCCTTTCCAAACTTACTTAATACAGTAAATGTTTTCCCCTACTCCCTTCAGCTAAATGGTTTCACACATCTGCAATACATGGAAATGGCTTTGTCACATTCTGCTTCTCTCCTTAAATACCCTAACTACCTAAAGTATTTTTTAATTTGTATATATTAGGGGTTTGCTCTTTGTGTCACAAAAGTTCTAAAGGTTTAAACAAATATATAGTGTCATGTATCCCTCATTGCAGAATTACAATAGTTTCACTGTCTTAAATACCACTATGCTGCACTCAAAATCTCCTCCCTCCCCAACACATGGCAACCACTGACCATTTTTACCATCTCTGTAATTTTTCCATGTAGAGAATGTCATGTAATTTGGAATCATCCTTGCAGCCTTTTCAGATTGGCTTATTTCATCTACCAATATACTTTAAAGTTTTATCCACATGTTTTTGTGGCTTGATAGCTTATATCATTTTATTGCTGAATGATATTATGTGGACTGCAGTGTGTTTAGCCATTCGCTTACTGAAGGCCTTCTTGAATGTTTCCAGTTTGGGGTAATTATGAATAAAGCTACTAAAACTTTGACCTGCAAGTTTTTGTATAGACCTAAGTTTTCAATCAGTTTGGTAAAAACCTAAGAGCAATGACTGTTAAATTATATAGTAAGATTATGTTTAGTTTTGAATTCAGTAGCCAGACTGTCTTCCAAACTGGCTATGTCAATCTGCATGTATCCCCATCAGCAGTGATTGAGAGCTTCTGCTGTCCTGCATCCTGGTCAGCAATTCCTATTCCTTTTTTTTTTAGCCCCATTAATGTGCATGGTGGTGTTAATTGTTATTTTATTTACAAATCTCTAATGGGATGTGGAACATCTTTCATATGCTTATTTGCCCCCTGGACATTTTGGTGAAGTGTCTGTTAGATATTTTGCTCAGTTTTTTTTATTCTTTTTTTTTTATTATGTCATATCAATCACCATACATTACATCATTAGTTTTTGATGGAGTGTTCCATGATTCATTGTTTTCATATAACACCCAGTGCTCCATGCAGTACGTGCCCTCCTTAATACCCATCACCAGGCTAACCCATCCCCCCTCCCCCCCTCCAAATTTTGCTCAGTTTTTAATTGTGGTGGTAGTTTTCCTATTGTAGAGTTCTAGATTTCTAGATTTCATACACAAGTCCTTCATCAGATATTTGTTTTGCAAATATTTTCTCCCAATCTGTGGCTTACCTTTTCCTTAACAGTGTCTTTTTTGGAGTAAGAGTTTAATTTTGATAACGTCCAACTTATCAATTCTTTTTTCTTCTTCCATGTATGGCACTTTTGGTGTGTCTAAAATACCCTTATTAAAAAAATTAAAATTAAAAATTAAAAAATAAAAATCCCTTTCTACATCCATGATCATATACATATCCTCCTATATTATATACTAGAAGGTTTATAGTTTTTGTGTATTTTACATTTATTCTATAATCCATTTAGAGTTAATCCATTTTAGAGTTTAGGGAATGAAAACTTTGGAGCAGTGTTTGGATGCAGGAGAGGGAATTTAAAATCAATCAACCTCTCTTTCTTTCTCTCAATCTATCTCTGCCTGAACTTCAAGGAGTTTGAATGTCTATGTATGTTGCTAACAGTTAACAGTATGAGTTAAAAATGACCTCTGCCATGTGATGTGCTTTCAGATGGGCATGCAGGGAAACACAAGTAAAGATTAGAGGGTTATAGTGAGAGATCATAGACTCTAGACTCATACATCCTGATTAGAATCCCAAATCTATCTCTTACTAGCTAATTGGCTTTGGGCAAGTTTTATGTACCTTTTTGTATTTAGTTTCTGTGTGAGGATAGTAGTAATTAATACTTCTTCACAGAGATGAGGTAAGATCAAATTAGTTAATATTTGTTAATTGCTCAGAACAAAACCTGGGACATATTACATACCATAAAAAGTATTTTTAAAGTATTTAAGAAGTAAATGCAAATTTAAATTCAAATTACCTTTAGATATTTGTTACTGTAGAGTTTTTTTAACTTTTTATTTTAATTCTTAAAAATTAACAGGAATTTGGGGTGTGTGTGTGTGTGTGTGTGTGTGTGTGTGTGTGTGTGTTGTGTATATTCCATCTGAATGACTGGAGTTAGGTAGGGGGTGTCTGTGTTTATGCCTGGACCAGAATGTTAAGTGGAGAATGTTATCTCCATTGTGACCAGCGTGATAATTATTGTTATTGAACCGTGGGCGGGAGAATCTGGGTACGACCATGGTTCTGTGCTTCAACTATTCCTTCTATAAGGGAACTTCTTCTTCAGTAACTTCAACATTTCTAAAATTTAATTTATTCATTATTTTCGGTAAGTGAAGTAGGCATAACTGCATATTATAGCCAGTTCTGAGTGCTGACCCTGGGAAGAAGAATGACCAGAGACATGGCACGGCCTAGTGTGCCTGGTGGTATTAATAATAAGATGACCTTCTCCTAGAGCCATCCCAAACCCTTGCTGATTGCTTTTTTTCTCTACATTCTATTTTAGATGTACAATCTTTTGAATTTTTCTCTTCTATATTTTCCCATGCTAGTTCCTACTTTTATTTGACCAACAACATTTGACCAACAACAACGTAATTCGTTACACTCTCCCAGGGCTCTTGTCTGCTTCCTCACTTCTTTCCTAGATTATCAATATCCTGTCAAACCCCTGACCTTTTGTGTCCCAAGCAATGGCTTCAAATCAGTGTTCAGCTTACTGCAAATTCATATTTGCCAAACAGCTGTACTGATTTGAACTCCCTGAAAGGGCAATATTAATAATCAGAATTTTTATATAAATTAATGTGCAAAGCTCTTAAAAGAAAGAATAGTGAGCTCCAGATTATTAAAAAAGATAACTTTTTATTTTTTTAAAGATTTTATTTATTTATTTATTCGAGAGAGAGAGAGAGAGAGAGAGAGAGAGACAGCATGGGCGGGGGAGGGGCAGAGGGAAAGGGAGAAGCAGACTCCCTCCTAGGCAGAGAGCTGGACAAAGGGCTCCATCCCAGGACCCTGAGATCATGACTTGAGCTGAAGTCAGATGCTTAAGCGACTGAGCCACCCAAGTGCCCCTAAAAAAGATAACTTTTTAAAGAAAAAGTTATGTAAACCTATACCTCAGAATGTGGCACCTACATATTTTTATATGAGAAAGAAAAGGGGGACAGTTGGTGTCCTGCTAAGTGATGGTTTCAATCTTATTTCCAAGTTGTCACATTAAATTTAAACTCTTGTGCTCGATCTGCTAGAACTGGGTTTCTCAACCTTGGCCAGAAAATTATTTGAGGTAAGTAGTTGCCCTGCTCATTGTAGAATATGTAATGGCATCTCTGGCCTCAACGCACTAGATGTTAGCAGAGCCTCCCACCAGCTGTGACAGACAAAAATCCCTAGGCATTGCCAGATATCCCATGCGCACAGAATTGCCCCCAGTTGAAAACTAAAGCACTACACATTTAAAACATTCTTTTCCAGAAGATCTTTAAACCCATGGGAAAAAGATATGGTGAGATGGAGAACTTTAAAGTAAATATGAGTTAGAAATTTGGGCAAAACTTCAAAGAATTACATTAAAGTTTTTGTGTTATCTGAGCCTGCTTAATCATTCCATTTTGTACTTGGTGTTTGTTTTATCTGAGTAGAAATTTTCAGTAAATAGCAGTGCAAAAGGGAATCATATCTTGTTTTTATTATGGTAAAATAAATACAGCTCTTTTCCTTGGGATCTCTTAGTTTTTTTTTTTTCATGAATCCTTTCTTTGAGATACAATATTGCTAAATATTATACCAGAAACACACAAAAGATAGTACCTCATTCAAAGCACCTAACCAGATACCCAGAGCCCAAGAGGAAAACTGCAGTGCTCATGTCCATATCTGTCTGCTTATAACTTAAATCCATTGTTGTTCTTTTGGGTTGTATTTTTATTGTAAGTATGAAAAGACATGTCTCTTTGTAGTAAAATAAAAAAAAAATACCCATTTATTAAATGCTCACTACTGAAATCAGGCCAAGTAAAGAGTCTTTACTTAGAAAAACCTCCTAACTCTGCCTAACATTTGGCATGTTGTAGGCACTGAACTACAATAGAATAATTCAATTTTATTCAAGAATGAGTAAGTGGCAGAAAAAACTCTCAGAGAAAATTCAAATGAGATTCATTTCTGGCTTGAGAATGAGCAATGGTCCAGGATTTGTGGAGCCTGAAGCCTATGTAATTAAAGGGCCCCTTTCAAGAAATAATAATACAAATTTATATATAAAATAGTTAGAAAGGGATCATTTAGAGTGAGAAAAGTAAATTATTACAATTACACTTTTTTTCAAATCTGACAAATTGTACAAAAGCACAAACTGACAAAAAAAAATAAATAACATGTTCTTTTTATTAATTAACTGCCTGACACCCTCTCCCATGTTTTTTACCCTATAATTTTTGATTTCACGCTTTTTGATAGCCTCTTCATATGACATTGAGTTTATAGTAACTTTTTCTATAGCAAGAACAAAAACCTATATTATTTCCAACATTGTGCTTGGTTGAACTGCCTTATTTTCATGTAAAAGTTATTTTTAGCTATACAATAATTTTTAGTAATGCCATGTAAGCTTTTAGGACTAGTGCCAAACTTGGAAATACCTCTCTCAAGTTTCTTATTTATGATCTATAAGATTTGGAACAATTTCTTAGACATGTTTCTGGCTTGGTACATTCCAAGTATTGTTTCTTCTTCCCTAAGCACAAGTTCCAGAGTGAAGCAACATAGGACGGATCCATTTCCTAATCACAACCACCGTCTTCAACTTTTGGCCATGGTGCTGAGTGTGTTCACAGCAGATGGCAGGAATATGCCTAGAAGCCCTCTTTATACTGGGACTACCAGCATAGCTGAATTCTAAATACATGTGGCCGATAAGCCCATAATTATAGCTTACTATACCAAAGATAACTGTGTTCCCACTTCAGCTTCCCCTTATTAGGTCACAGAAATATTCATGATCACGCCAAGGCCCCACTTGATAAAAAGTGAGGTATGACATATAAAATTCAGGGTAGACAGAGACAACCATTCTCATGCATTATGACTTTGGCAAATTTTACCAAAAAATGATCATGGGAAAATATTAAATGTGAGGCACCCTGAATTTTGGACTTTGATACACCATTTTATTTGTCATTCCACACAAGCCATGTCATTGTTTAGATTACTTCTTTGCATCTTGATTTTCCTTGAAATTGTTTATACCATGTAACACAAACTTAAACATTTTCATGAGTGTTTAAGAGATAGTCTGGGCATTGTGTTTGTTCCTGGATTTTTTTTTTTTTCTGGTAAAGCACAAACTATAAGGGTAGGATTATTAGCTGTGGGTTTGGCAGTCATGGATTTAAATCCCAGCTGCACATTCACTGTATGACCCTAGAAATGTCGTATCACTTCTTATGCTCTATTCCCTCATCTTCTACTTGAAGAAGATAATGCCTCCTGACATAATTTCATAAGATACTAGATGTAAAGCACTTAATACAGTATCTGGAACAAAGTAGTGTTCCATAAGTAGGGGGTTGGAGAGTCCTTATTTTGTCAGTATTGTGGGGTCTCTTTGACTTGGATCATATAGTCCTAGCCTTGGACTTTGGAGAACATTCAGATGTACTTTCTCCCAGTATTGGAAGCCAGTATTTATTTAGCTTTCCTACTAACTCAGCCTTTGCTCCTGTACTTCCTGGATTTCCCAATTCTTTGCCTTCATCCCAGGCTTTCACCTCAATGCCACACACATTCTGTAGCCAATCCTGAGCCATCTTCCTGAACCATTCACACCTTTTATTCATCACTAGTTTCCAACTGACCATTTAAACTATTGTTTTTATTGTTTACTTCTGGGCTGACATTTACTTAGGCTTAAAACTGATTTGACTTCACTCTGATCTTCAAAACTCTTTCTAAATGACATAGATTATAATGTGGCATCTACCCTCTGGCTCTTTCTTCTTCCCACTCCTGGTCATCTCATTTCATTAGGTCCCAACCTGTGTGGTCATTCTTGACAGTGTCTTCAATCCCACTGGATACTGCTACATTGGGTTAATATCTTCAGGGGAAATTTTAAGTGACTCCTAGATCCCTAAACTTTTATCTGTTCTTTCAGAGGCAACACCGTGTACTTTCATATTTTGCTACCATTACATGTAAGCCAGCATCAACCCAATAGGCTGGGCAAAGTCACATGAGGTCAGGTTTCTTGAAATATGATAACATCAACCCAAGGCTTTTTTGTTCTTCTCCTGGTAAAGGAAAAACTGTCCCAAAGTTCAGTAAACAAATTCGTGGTTGATGTAGCCTTAAATGATTCTAGTCCAGAGATACACTTATTTTCATTCATCCACTCATTTATCTATTTATTTACTCACCCATAAAATACTTTTAAAGGCCTGCTGTATATACCAGCCACTGTGAAAATCTGTGGAAAAATCTAAAGAACCTTCACCAAAGTTTATGGCCATGGTATGCAATCAAAATTCAAACTCTTTCAATTCTACTTTGGAATGACCTTGTATACTGCCCATTTCTCTCTATTGTCATTGAAATCACTTTCTTCTTCACAGGTCAGAACCATATTACCCCCGTTTATTATTAAGCCTTTAAGTGGTCTCTCAGTTTCTATTTCTTTTCCTGTTTAAGTCATTCCACACAGGGAGTCAAAATGTTCTTTTTAAAAAGCAAATCTGATTATGTCCCTCCCTTGCCACAGCACTTTCAAAAATTTTCCATTGTCCTCAGGATGGAAATTAGAATCTTGAATCTGCTTCTCTGCTTACTTCTCTGGCCTTATTTCTTGATGTTTTTCCCCTGTTCATTTTCTGCATTGTACACCTACTGGCCTAGCATTTGATTTGGTTCTTTGATTGCCTGCTGCCCTTTTCCATTCTACATAGTATTCATGATGCCCGGGACACCTGTCCCACCTCTTCCATACCACCATTTTAGTTAGCACATAGCCATTGCTCCATTTACTTTTAAGAGTCACTTTATCAGGCAGCCTCATTAATTAGGCCACAGCCATAAATTACACTAGCACTTCCTGTGTTTCTAATATTATAGTAAAATTATGTCTGGATTACTTGGTCTTTCCCACTGGACTGGACTGTAAGTTTCCTAAGGATACAGTCTGTCGCGTGATCACAAATGGACCCTTGGTACCTCACAGATTGCATGCAGTGGGCACTTTGAAATGCTTGTTGAATGGTAATGCGAATGAATGAATGAATAGCTAGTACTCTCTAAGACCCATAGTACAATGAAGTGATCAGAGAAGTAAAAAATCAATGAGAATCAGGTGTGATTAAGAACCCAAGAGGGACATATACAGAACAGCATGGAAACACAGTACAGGGGCAATTGAACTATCCACTGGAGAGGTTGGGAAAGATTTTAAGAAAGGTGGTGTCTGAGTGGAGACTTTTGAACATGAGTAGGGCTAAGACTGAGGAGAAGAGGGTTAGGTATTCCCAGAGGAAGGCACAATATATGACAAATAAAGCAAGAGGCACAGAAAAAAACAGTGTGTTCTAAGCACAGAAACTAATGCTCTGAGCCAAGGTGGCTCAGTCGGTTAAGCATAGATCTCTTGATCTCAGCTCAGGTCTCGATCTCACAGTCGGGATTTCAAGCCCCACATTAAATAACAATAACAATAAAAACAGTAATAATAATGCTCTACATTTGGGGCATGGGGTGCACATGGGACAATAGCAGTCAATGAAGCAGGAGAAGTGGACAGGAACCAGATCTCCATGGACCTTGAATTTATAATACCAAGTTGCTTGTAAATTAATAGAAGCCATCAGTTGGTTTTCAGCAGAGGAGTGGCAAATCCAATTTCTTATGTGCTGTAACTATTTCTTATTTCTTGACTCAAATGCCCCGAGGAGGAGCAATTTTTGCTGTGATCACCCTAATAAGTATAACCCCAGCCACTTTCAGTCTTTTAATAAAATGATGCAAAAATGTTACCCTGCTAATTTCTTTTTTGATATCAAACACTTCTTGACTGAGTGGAATTTTTTAAGTCACGTAGGCAAAGCTGTCAGATTACATTTCAATAAAAGGCAAGATAAATAGGATGGCATATCTTAGTTTAGTTAAAAAATGTATTTTACCGAACTTAAATATTGATTTATAAAAATTCACATTAAACTCTGGAAAAAATTGTGACAATTTATATTACTGAAAAGTTTTTACTATTGCCTCATGCATTGGCTATATTTCATTTTATGGCTCCAGTGATTTTCATCAGACACCTGCCTCTATTCAGAAACGTGTTCCTTTGAGTAACTGCTTTATAATGTGAAAGCCACAGCTGGATCATCTATGCAGTACTGCCACCTGCTGGTCATAATTAACTACGTTTCCATCTTTCCAGCTCTTCAGGAAATGATTAATAAATAGTGTGAAATTAAATCCATTTGTAGAAAACAGAGGTGAAGCAATCAATGATTCATCTCTGTAGTCGCTGTTGAGAAGTTCCTTCCCCTTGTGTCTTAAAATAAGCTCTCAACATTCATTTATTCATCCTGAACTATAGGATGAAGACAGACAGATTCTGTTTGCCTGGTTGCACTTGTTTGCTTCTGGCAAACATCTGTCTTCAATCTTGCCACTCTTCCTAATACCATATACTCGTTCTCAGCAAAGCAGTTCAAACCGCGGGCTCCAGCTGTGTGTGACCAGTGAGTTGGCGATGTTTTTGCTATTGGCACATACAATAATGAACTTGTAACAGAATTTTTATTTCTTCACCTACTGCCTAGACAAAGATGTGGTCAGTTTTGTTGGTTAAGTCGGACCTAAGAAAAAAGGAATACCAGCCAAGGGTTTAAAATTGTAGGTCTACCTATAAAATGTCATAATTTATCTGACTTCAACACAGGTAAGAGCTTCCCTGAGGGACACGTAAGTTGTCACTCCAGTAACACAGACACAATGTATCCTCATCTGTTGAGCTCCCGGATGCTTAGACCTGACTATAAATTTGAGATGTTGTGGTTCGTATCTTGGCTTAGCAGAGAGGACCAATTATTTTTAAGCTTATGTTTCTGTACAATTCTAAACTAATTTAGTTCATCGTGGTGAAATGGCAAATGCAATACTCAGTCCAATACCACAGAAACCTCAGGTTTCTGTGACCTACATACTTTTCAAATGCCCGATCTTCTCACTAGCCAGCTAATACATTCCCTCCTACCAGTGTGCATCTCAGGTTACCTCTGGTGAAAGCTTTAAAATCAGACTGCCACATGATGCTAGAGTGCTGTCTGTTCTCCTTCAAATACGAGGATATAGTCCTCACTGCCACAGGGTAGCAAGTAGTCTAGCACTAAAACCTGATATTATTTTCTGCTTTTTCATCCCATTCCTGGCATCAGTTGTCACAAGGTAGGTCTTATAGTAGGCAATCCCCGAGATTGAGATAGGTGTAAAATATTTATTAAGTCTTTATTAAAGAATGACTTTGGGATCAATACTCAGGGAAGGGAGGTGGACAAAATAGGATTAAGCAGAGGAAGAATGGTTGGGCCTTTATACCCATGCTTCCATCGGTCAGTAGAGGCAGACCACCCGAGGAAGGGCATGCTCTTGGATGAAATAGTCTTTCTCTGCAACTAAGACAATCCTAGAAGGACTAAAAGCTGAAGGGAGATTTGGTGGTGAATCTTTCACCAAAGCAGCATGTATGTTTTCAAATTGGTTGAGTCTGTGTGTTCAGAAATTGAATTAATAACTTCAAGATTTTGATCAAGAAAAAATAATCAAGAATGGCATCCTATGGCAAAAACTGCCATTTCCAGGCCAAAGTCATGTGGGCCCTCAAATTGTTTGTATTGTGCTACAGCCTACAGCAATATTTTTAGGCTTTTATATCTTAGATTAAAGAGGACTTTCTTTTCTGCATAGATACAAGCTCCACTATATTAGCTTCAGGTAGAAATTTCTCTGAGGTTCCTGACCTGTTAATACAACTGGAATTAACTTTCCTCAGCCTAGAATTCTCAGTGTTGGGGAGATTAAAAAATATAGTGCATGTACATATTTGTAAAACATAATTTACAAGATAATTATCCAATATGATAATTACTGCCAAAACCATATAAAGCTTTGAGTCATAAGCGTGGTGTGATGCCTAGCTCTGCCAGTTACTTTTTCTGTGACCTTGAAGAAGCCATTCAACTTCAAGCCATTTACTTCAGTATTCCCTATTTTGTTAACTCAGTGTATTAATACCTACTTCATCTCTCCATGAATATAAAATAGGAAAATGGATGCAAGGGAACTTTGCCAAAGGTAAAGTATAATGTAAATGCCACAAGTAACTTCTTAGCTCTGGGCCTGCAACCCCCCTCTTATGTCTTGGTGAGTATATCCTAAGTTGCTTTTCTTTTTTTAGAGTGCACTGTTTTTTTGTGTGTGTGTGTGTGCGTGTGTGTGTGTGTGTTTAAAATGCTAACCTACTCCCTCCTTTTGTTGTTGTTCTTACTTATCCTTTCTTAAAAATTCCTGGCACCTACGTCTAAATGAGGGATGGCACCTCATTTCTTCTCAAAACTGACACAGAACCTCTCCTCTTCAGCTCTCCTTATGCTAAGTGCTAACCTGAGCACCATTGCCTCTTCATGGGCCTATTTTCTGGGTCCACGGCATTTAAATTCAAGACCCTCTACATTTATAATAGGTTACAAAAGGGGTTAATTTTTTTAAAATTATATATACATACATATATAAACACACATACAAACATGTATGTATATACATCTACAACTACCCGAAATTCAGGTTGTTATGTCACTATTTTATGCATCTGAAATATCAATATACAAATAAAACAATAGTTAGAACATGAATAAAAGAAGAACAATTATTAGAGATGTCTTATTCTTTTTTACACTTTTACTTGGCTCTAGTAAAATCATTGCTACTTTCTGATCCTTTATTCTTAGCCTCATTCTGTTTCAGGATCAGAGCTTTCTTGCTTTCTTCTGGGATCTATGCCATGCTGAGGAAGGTAGGCCGCCCTGAGATGAAAATAGGCTGGCACAGACAGGGTAGTTGGCTAAAAGACTTCAGCCTCCTGAAAATATGACTCTTTTTAGACACATACATTTTAAGTGAGTAAAATCACAGAAATGGATAATTCAACAAAATAGGTTAATTTATTTGTAACCCATTCTCTTTGAGCACAGAGCAGAAGAGGAAATGGACACAGGAAAGTTTTAACAGTGAGAAGTGATAGGGATCTAAGCAGGGACAGGACAGAGGACTGGAAGGTAGAGGGTTTCAATAGAGAATACTTGTCAATGAGGACGGGTCAGCATCTCTACAAAGAGGCTATAAAATATCTTGACTAGAAGAAGAAGGAATAAGTAAAGAATAGGTGGACCTAAAGACAGTTTCTATCCCTCATCTAAATGAAGATTCTTTTGATTGCCTACTTCATTGCTTAGTTTCATTTTGAAATAAGATGATTCTTTAATGTCGTTCTTAGTAGAGATCTATCTTTTCACAAGAATGTTCCTGGTTCTTCTCCAGAGTTTTCTTTTGTTGTTGTTGTTTTTCAGAGTTTTCTTTTTGTATTTCTCAGAGTAGATGACTCTCATGGACAAGATCATCTGGGGTTAAATCAGAGACCTATCCTAAGGAGTCCTGGTCTTTGCTCAGGGCTTTGGATTTGGGTCAGGGCCCTTTGGAGAGTGTATTCTAGTCTGCTAAGGCTATTCAAGCTCTCTGAGATTCATACTTAGAAGAAAATGCAGACAAGTCACCAGTGACCCACCATCGCCTTACATTTGTTTTTCACATGTATTTTGATGGAGATTCAGTAGAAGAATCCACAGCCAAAGATCTCTGAGAAGGTGACTTGTCCAACTTTGTCCCTGACATACTGAACAATAGTAGTGAACCAATTATCTTTAATTAGTGGTATCAATGCTCACAAATAGAAGACTAATAAGCTACACCTGTTAGCACAAGGGTAAGAAAGTGTTATTAATCAGAATTAAGCCTCTGGGGCTTCTCCTCATAACCCATATATCTTTTGAAAGCTACTTAAATTCTCTATGCCTCAATTTCCTCCTAAATAAAATGAGAATAATAAGCCCTGTCTCATAAACTTATTTTTAATATAGATTGAGGCTATGAATGTAAGCTACTTGGCATAGTTCTTGCCATATATTAGTCACTAAATATTATGTATAATCATTATTGTTATACAATTATAACTTATGTGGATTCAAACAGTTCTTAAAGTATTATTCTGCATCTTCTAAGGTGCATGAATTCAGGCTACTTGTAAATCTTTGAGTTGATTTTTATTTAAGGCACCTGATACTTGCATGTAGTGAAACACTTTATACATATTTGTTCCTTTCCATTTGAAGATAGCTTTGTCAAGTAAACCTGCTTTGAAGAGGGCACAACTCCCCCCACCCTTGCCCCTGCCTTATAGCAATAAGCCCTCCTAATAAATGTGCCTCAAGGGGCACCTGGGTGGCTCAGTCGGTTAAGCATCTGCCTTCGGCTCAGGTCATGGTCCCGGGGGGAGGGTCCCTGCTTAGCAGGGAGCCTGCTTCCCCCTCTCTCCCTCTGCTGCTCCCCCTGCTCCTTCTCTCTCTCAAATAAATAAATCTTTAAATGAATAAATAAATGTGTGTATATGCATATATGATATATATAGATACACACATATATATATATATATATTCCATTTTGTGCCCCACCACCACTTTTGCTGATTCTTTTTACTCATTTCCTTGTTTGTTTGTAAATGGGAAGCATTACCATGGTTCTAAAGCCAGATATATAAGCAAAGGTATATTCAGGGGACTATCACTTCCCTCCATCCCTTCTATTCTTTTTACGCTGACTCCCTGCACCTCCTGAAGGCGGCCAATTTCAATGTATAATATAGTTTGTCCTTCCTGTGTTTCTTTTTGCATAATGAGCATGTACATGTATATACTCTTATTTCCTCTTCTTTGTAAACACATGTAAAATGCTATAGATTATCTTTCATGTAAACAGAGTATTCGTAGAGCTTTCATTCTGTTTTTATATCTACATACTATTCTATCTTGAAATGCATCATAGTTTTTCAAATCATCTTTCTATATATAAGCATTCAGGCTGCTTTCAATATTTTGCATTTATAAAAATGATTCCAAAAAACAAACTTGCATATGTGTATTTTCATATAGTTACAGATGAAACTCCCAGAGGTGAAATTGCCAGATCAAAATGCAAATACATATGGAGTTTTCTGGATTGTTGCTGAATTCCCTTCCAAAAGGATTGTGCCAATTTGCATTCTCATCAACAAATATTATACTTCAAGCAATCTTTTAATTTCCAATAAGTGTTAGGTTCATTTGCTCTATAATTCTTATTGAGTTACAAATAGAAATATATACAGTTTTGATTTTTTTAATTAGGAAAAATATATATTTTTGCTCAAAACTCAGTTATTCATAAATTACAATTATCAAAGATTCTTTCTCTTATTCTGACCCCTTCTCCATCACGATTCCATGCACTAAATGATTAAGATTTTGAAGTCTGACAAAGCTGGGTATAAATTCCAGAGTTTTCATTTATGTGATATTGTTTGCTTATTTCTAAA